>NW_026057580.1:45498886-45763509 GCF_023721935.1 Panthera uncia
GGGAGAGGGAGAGAGGGAGAGGGAGAGGGAGAGAGGGAGAGGGAGAGATTCTCAAGCAAGCTCTATGCTTAGCGCAGAGCTGGACATGAGGCTTGATCCCACAACCCTGGATCATGACCTGAGCTGAAATCAAGAGCCAGATGCATAACCAATGGAGCCATCCAGGCACCCCATGGACAAAACATTTTTTTAAATTATGATGGAAAGTATAAATCCATAAGGGTGCCTGGGTGGCTCAGTCAGCTGAGCGTCCGACTTCAGCTCAGGTCATGATCTCGAGGTCTGTGAGTTCAAGCCCCACGTTGGGCTCTGCGCTGACAGCTCAGAGCCCGGAGTCTGCTTTGGATTCTGTGTCTCCCTCTCTCTCTGCCCCTCCCCCACTCATGCTGTGTCTCTCTCTCTCTCCATCAAAAATAAACGCTAAAAAAAAAATTAAAAAAAAAAAGTATAAATCCATAGATCAATGATGCTCAACCACCTCGAAAGAGGATAAATACAAGAACAGCACACCAAGATACATTATCAAACTGCTTCAAAACCAGGCTAAAGAGAAAATCTTGAAAAAAAAAAAAAAAAAAGACCCAATATACATTCATCATAATAGGAATCATCATTGATTTCTCATGAGAACTAATACCATAAGACAAAATGAAATTGCTAAAGTGATCAAAGAAAACAAAACTCTAGAAGTTTTTCCTAGTAGACCCAGGTTCTTCATGCTGAAAAAAATTACTACATAGAAACTCAAAATACTAGGTAGTTACCACAGCTGACTCTTGAACATGGGTTTGAATACAACTGGCTCCACTTACATGAGGATATTTTTCCAGTACAGTACAGTACTGTAAATGTATTTTCTCTTCCTTACAACTTTCTTAATAACATTTTCTTTCCTCCAGCTAACTTTAAAAATACAGTATATAATACACATAGCATACAAAATATATGTTAATCAACTGTTGTGGTTCTCATTAAGGCTTCCCATCAACAGGAAGCTAACAGTAAAGTTTCTAGGGAGCCAAAAGTTACACACAGATTTCTGACTGTGCAGGGGGGTCAGCATCCCTAACCCCTATGTTGTGCAAGGTTCAACTGTATTTGAAAGTTACTAAGATAATCAATCTTAAAAGTTCTTATCTCAAGAAAAAAAATGTTTTGCGCTAGTGATAGATATTAACTAGACTTGCTATGGTGATCATTTCACAATGTATCAAATAATTATGTTGTATGTCTGAAAATAATATCTTACATATCAATTATACTTCAATTTAAAAATTAATTTTTAAAAATCCATTTCAAATAAGAAATTTAAAATCCTCAAATCTATGCAAAAGAATACAAAAAACTAGGAATGATAACTAAGTGGATAAATGTTTTTACATGTATATAAATTTTTTATCTTCCTGAAAAATTTTTTAAATAGACAGTTACAAATAATAATAATAATAATAATAATAATGTATCATGGAGTTTTAACATATAGAAGAAAAATATATGACAAAAATACAAAAAAGGTTGGGAGGGAGTTTACTGTTTTTAAGACTCACATACAGTTGTATAATGTTATTTGAATGTACTTTCTTTAACAAGATAAAGATGCACACTGTGAATCATAGAAAAACTAAGAAGAAAATGGGCACCTAGGTGGCTCAGTCGGTTGAATGTCCGACTCTCAGTTTCGGCTCAGGTCATGATCTCATGGTTTCGTGAGTTTGAGCCCTGTGTCGGGCTCTGAGCTGACAGCGTGGAACCTGCTTGAGATTCCGTCTCCCTCTCTCTCTACCCCTCCCTGCTCACGCTGTCTCTCTCAAAATAAATTAATAATACTTTAAAAAATTTAAAAGAAAAACTAAAAAAAAAAAAAAAATACAGCAAAGAAGTGTAACTAACAAGCCAAAACAAGGGATAAAATGGAATGCTATCAGTACTCAATCCAATAGGCTACAGGACAAAAGCAACAAAACAAACAAATGGCAGAACAATAAACAACCATACCAATGAATTTACTTTTATAAAGGGTAGAAACATGTCAATCAGAAGTCAGAAACTGTCAGATTATTAGATAGAAAAGTAAAATCCAGCTATATACAATCTATGAGAAAATCATTTTAAATATAAATACAAAGACAAAGACACATTAAAAGTCATAGGACAAAAAGAAATACCTGAAGAGCCACGCTTTAGAGATACTCGTCCTGGCTCCACAGATTCCCATGGTCCTTTTTCTATCTTCCTAATTGGTCCACCACCCACTCCCAACAAATGAGGCAATAGTGCACTTTCAACAATTTCTTAGTAGCTCAGATTGTAACATAGGCAGTTCACTCTACCCATTCAAAGCTCTTTCCAAGATACCATTTTCCTTTTAATTATTTTTCTATCAATGTCTTTATTAAAAGTTATACTACCTTTACAAATATTGTAAATTTTAAAACCAATAAAATTACCTGCTAGTTCTTCATGTTTCGATTCATTCTCATGTTTACCTTCAGTTAGTTCTATATTAGCTTGACTACTAAAAAAAAAAAAATTACCTAATTTAGTATTACATGTTAATAATAGGTTCCCATGCAATCTTTCATGTATATTTTTTAAAAATCCCTAACATATATTTTCTTCTCAAGTACTCTTATTCTATCAAAAACTAAAAATTTAGGAGCTATAAAGAAAATGTTTTGAAAAGAAAGAATCCTCAAAGCCTAAAACTGTTGCTATCAATTAACACAAAGAGAAAAAATGCCATATTTTTTAACTTTATACACGAATACACACAATTTTACACATAAATGTGTGCCTTTACATGTCTCAGGGCTCAGATATCCTTTATAAACTAAAGATTAGAAACTGACCACGGGGGTGCCTGGGTGGCTCAGTTGGTTAAGCATCCGACTTCGGCTCAGATCATGATCTCGCGGTTTGGGGGTTTGAGCCCTGTGTTGGGCTCCGTGCTGACAGCTCAAAGTCTGGAGCCTACTTCGGATTCTGTGTCTCCCTCTCTCTCTGTCCCTTTCCCACTCACACTCTGTCTGTCTGTCTCTCTCTCAAAAATAAGTGAACATTTAACAAAAGAAAAAAAAAAGAAACTGACTATAAGTTATGAGAACCAGTGAAGTCTACATAGAGGCCGGAAAAGAATGCCAGGTTCAGCATTTACGTGTTAACAAGCAATTTAATCATGAAATGGAGGCTGAATACGAGGCCTAAACCTATAAAATCTCAGCAAGGTGACAAAGGAACTTGAGCAAGTTTTAAATAAATTGAGTATACTTTTAGTTCATATACTGTCTTCTTTCAAAGCAAGGACTCCCTTCTACTTTTTTCAGTCCATGAACCCTCTCTTTAGTGAGATCAACAAATCCAAGAAGCTATAAAACTGTAGTAATAACAATAACAGCAGCAAACACTATTATGTACTCAATGCTATTTAGCACACTAACTGGCCTATTCTAGAACAGAAATATCAGTAGTTAGGAATAATGTTAAGAAATAAAACAAGCTAAGAAATATTGCAAAGGTGCAAAAACCTGTAGCCAATGATCCTGTGTATGCTTAATCTGTGTTGTCACTGTTGGGAGAGGCAATCAGCACGGGCCCTGAGTGTCCTTGCATGTTCTTGTGGGGTACACCAAGAAAGGAAGGCACAAACCCCTCATTCCTAGGTCATTTCCCAGGATTGTGTGTGCATCAAACAACCTTGAGAGATGAGGCAGTATCTCCTCCCATAAAAGGAGCAGGCTTGTTTCCTCTTACTATAAAAGCAATAGATTCCCCAATCTCAGTGATCTTTTCCTGTAAAGCAACCCACCATCCGTGCAGAGAGCCATTATGGACTCTCCATGTTGCCTCTGCAGGCCATGTGGAGCATGGGGGAACTGAGGCAAATAAATGTGAGATGTAGACTGGACTTTTGTTGTGAGAAATAAAGTCCTTTGCTTCTGACCCAGGAAACCGTGTCTATACTCAGCATCCATAAAACTGACCAGCTAATTTGTTAGTTTATAAGTAGGGTAAAAATCTCAAACTCTATACAGTTCGTGACAGTCACTATACTGCTTTACCCCTGGTCTGTGAGAAACTAAGCATCATAAGACTAGGTACTCCAATAACCAAAGGTTATGATTCTCCTCAGTCTTAATTATAGTTGGTGTTCTTAAAACCTTGAAGATGTGATATGACTTCCATTTATAATTTTAAAAGGTCAAAGGTCGGCTCTATTTACAGATGACCAGCTCAGTCAGCTAGCAGGATTTCCAGGATAAATGAAGTTTCCTGATAATCATCAGGGCCAAGCACACACAAAGGTAGGACAGAAACAAAACCTATCTTTTACTCCCTGGTTCCTCCTTTCTTTTCTGTCCCTATTTTCTCTGAGTTTATAACAGCTACCTGAACTTTCTTATTTACCTTATCTGTGGAAAATTGCTTAATAAATTACTTTTGTGGGGCACCTGGGTGACTCAGTCTGTTAAGCATCCGACTCTTGATCTCAGCTCAGGTCATGATTCCACAGTTCGTGAGTTCAAGTCCCGCATCAGGCTCCACACTGACACTGTGGAGCCTGCTTGGGATCTGCTCTCTCCCTCTCTCTCTGCCCCTCTCCTGCTTATGTGCATGCGCTCTCTTTCTCTCTCTCTCAAAATAAATAAACTTAAAAAAAAATAAATAAATTACTTTCCTAGTAAGGTCTTTTTGCAGTGTGCCATTAGTCTCAGTAGCATCTCAGGCATGACATTTCACATAGCTGGATGCTGAGTAGGCTCTCAAACACAAATTAACATATTCCATTCATATATAAGAGAAACCATGACCAAAAAAAATGAACAGAGAAAAAAGAGATAAAATAAGATTTAACATGTACCTGTTATAATGTTTATCCATTTAAGTCCATGCATATACCAGCCTTCCAAAAATATGGAAAAACATAAAAATCATTTAATGATAGTTGATATTGTATATATATTACCTATGTAAAGCTTTAAATTGTGTGGAGTCATTAGAATCCAATTCCTTATTTAATCTTGAATAATCAATGGAAGATGTTAAGCCTTCCTCAAGCCTGGCAAAAAATTGCTCCTTTTCCTCTTGTTCCTCTAGTGTGTCCAATCCCAATCCAAGAACACTATGATTGAGTTCAGAAACTATGATCTCTAAATGGAAAAGAATGAATATATTTTTATTAACATGCAGAATTTTGACAAAATTAATTTTAATGGTGCATTTATTGATGTCCTTAATAAAACTTTAAAAATTTTAAAAATACTTTATCTCTTACCCACCAAATACAGATTTATATTCATAATCAATATGTAACATTGTAAGGTTTCTCTCGAGATATAATTCTAAACCTTCCAGGAAGGTATTAAGTATGTCTACACACTTCAGTAAAGAAGGCTAGAAGATACAATTTAATTTTTATAAAAATTTTAATTATAAGCATAGTAATTAACCTGTCAATTTGTATCCCTCATATTTCTTACCATTTGTTTCTAAGCTGTCAATACTTAAGATAGAGGTTCCACTGCTCTGAAGAAACTGAATCCTTTCAGGACACTCCTCTTCTATTTCCATAATAGGCTGAGAAGTCTTCTTAGCTTTCACAAAGCTTACATTTGTTCCAAGCTGTCCTAGGGGTGGGATTTAAGATACAGTTGGATATTTATGTTCACAAAACTGTTCTGACCACAATGTATTACCCAGTGATATTGTTACACTAACTTTTTTTTCTGTTATACTAATATTGTGGATAGTAGCTACAAAATAAATCTGGTCCATTTGATAAAAATCCAACACCATTTAATAAAAATCCATCAAACATAAAATTCAAAGAAAAATTACAGTACTATTTATTTGCAGTGTATCTTATGAAATAATTTCAAAAGTTTATACATAATGAAACAAAACTTTAAAAATTACTTGAAAGCACAACTATTTAATACAGTATACCATGCCACTGTAAGGATATCTTCTGCCTTATGTGAAGGAAGAGTAAGAAACAACTAGGTGAACGAGAAAGGGGAGACCATTCTGAGTAGGAAGAAGGAAAGGTACAAAGAAAGGGTCAGCAACAGGAGGGGCAGGCCACACTGGAAGACACAAAAAGGTCAGTAAGGTTGGATCTAGATTGTGAAGGTGAGTCCAGGTGGAAATAAGCCCAGAGCAGGATCGATGGGTCAGACAGACCAGGCTGGTACTCATAGCCCAAAGTAGGGTTTTGCTCTTTATTCCAAAAACATTAGAAAACACTGAAAAAGTTATGCAATATCAACATTTATCATAATAGCATACATTTGTTGTAAAAAAACCCTGAAATATGGAAAAGTTAAATAATTACATTGTGTGGTATAAATATTAAGATTAGAATACCACTTTTGCTTAGAAGGAAGTCTTAATAAGTCACAAATTCTGCCTTCAGTATCTTAATTAGCGTCCTCTTGGAAAGGATTCAGCATCTATTTCTCATGGCTCTGTGTAAATAATGGTTTTATACATCAAATAATAACTTCTACAGTTGCAGAGTATCAAAAGACATATCTATAGACACTTCCAATGAAAAAGCGCATGCCACGGGTTGGGGTGCTGTTGTGGTGTCTGCAGAGTCTCACCCTGGCTCTGAAGCTGGACTCAGGGATATGACCAGACTAACTGAGCTTACAAGAAACTAATAACCAAAACCAAGATCCATTCGATCATTCATAGTGAAGAGTATAACCGGTAGAAGGATTAGACTGTTTCATCCTCTAGGCAGAACATTTATCTTTATGGCAGTTAAAAGAAAAATTCTAAGGTTGAAGTAGCTTAATGTTGATGTTTACTGATGCCTATCCAAATTTGGTAATGCATTCCTCTCCTCCTGAGGCTGTTTACCTCCCTGCTGTGATGCTTCTACACTCTTGGTGGCAGGACTCATACCCTGTCTGTATACTAGTGTCTGGTATGCATAATATACCATGAACTCGATAAATGTTTGTGATTGAACCAGGGACCAGGTTATGTAGAAAAACCTGGTAGAAAAACCCTCTACTCTGTGTTCAAATGGATATTGTCAAAGTTTGCTTAAGTATCCTTATTTGCATCTTTTACTAATCAAATCCACTTCTGATTGATAAATTCTTTTTTAAAAATTAATAATTTTGCCAGGTTACATTCCAGTGTTGGTCCAGGACCTATTCTTTTCCTTTAGGATGAGTATGCACATTCTATCTCTAATTCATTACTTTCTAGAAAAGAGACTTTAATGCTAATTAAGTCTCAAATCTTCGAAAACAATTCCAATAGTACTTCATCATATAATAAATATCCTTTCCAAGCACCAATGCGGGGAAAATTCTAAAAAAGAATTCTTTGCATGCAAACTTTAGCATTGTTACATGGTTGGGGACTTCTGAAAAAATGCACTGTATTTTTCAGTAAGGCAATTCCTTATTTACAATTTTAAGAACAGAGAAATGACTATCAAATTCACTCTAACATTCATTTATCAAACACATTTATTACTTACTGTTGAGGGTCAGGGGATACAAACAAAAAGAAGTGTTTCCTGCCTTCACAAAGCTCACAACCTCAGGAGTAGCCCTATGGGTTATAACTATCAACACAATGTGTAAGTGCTGTTGCTATGTTTTGAAATCAAAACGAAGGAGAAAATAATTATGTTGAAAAGGGATCTAGAAGAGTTAGGAAAGGATTGGAAGGAGGTAATGTCAAGCTTTACCGGACAAGAAGGATGAGAGCAAAGGCAGCCTTGTGGTGAGCAAGCATGAGCTAATGCACAGAGGCATAGTCAATGATGTTTCCAGGAGATAGGGAGTAAGTATAGCTGGAGCACAGAAAGCTAGAAAGGAGGGTCCTAGTCAGATGATACCGAGCCTTAGCTGTCACATTAAGGAATCTGGGCTTAATTGTATGGGGAAAAAACAAAAGCTACAGGGCAAATTTTCCTCCAGGGATACAGAAATCCTGTAAGTTTACAAAATGGTGCTTAAAGATCCACAAATAGTTTGAACATAGGTTAATAGACGTGGTCTGGGGTTCCTTATGGATAATGGTAGTTTCCTATATAGCATGTATACCAAAGCACAGGTGCCAGAGAGTAGTTTTCCATTTGTAAAGATGTGACTAGGACTAGTTCTGGGAAAGCTATACATGTATGTCAGATAGGATCAACAATGAGTTCTTTACCAAGGCAATAAATTACTTTCTTGCTATTGTTATTAACAGACTGTGATACCAAAATCTATAGATTTCTTAAAATCTACCCAGTGCAAAGACATCAATACACTGTCAGAACATTTTATTAAATCACCTCAAATCAATCGGCCATGAAACATGACAATACAGAAATATGCCTGTGTTATTTATCATCTTAATTTGAGTGAATATAAATTATCCCAATATAACAATATAACCTGATAATGCAGAACCATCATAGATTCTCAACTGCGTAATACATAATAAAATGAAGTAATATGTAATTCAAACTTTAAAAAGTCACAATACTAGTATTATTTTCTTTAAATACCTATAGTACAACAACAAAATCCCAGAATTAAAAGTCTTGACTGACCCCTTGTGGTCAAATAATTTGAAATAAAAAACCCAGCAATATTTACCACCATCTTCAAAATCATCTTCAGTTATCCACCATGGCAATGCATCTTTCTTCTTCACTTCTCTTTCAGGTTGTCTAGGTGTTTTGTTTGAATTCTCAAAAGAATCATCTGAAAGCTAAATCGGATATAAGCCACTGATTTTAAAGAATCCCAGATTCATCATTAAAAATGTTTCTCTTCCGTCAGGCTCTGGGCTGATGGCTCAGAGCCTGGAGCCTGCTTCCGATTCTGTGTCCCCCTCTCTCTCTGCCCCTCCCCCATTCATGCTCTGTCTCTCTCTGTCTCAAAAATAAACATTAAAAAAAATAAAAAAAAATACTTAAAAATGTTTCTCTTCATTGTACATAAACAATTTTCTCAGCAATAATGTATACATTCTTATTTTCAGATATGTGGCTAAAATAACTTAAAAATCAAATATACAACTCTGAACATCAATTTCATATCCAGAGTTAAACAAGTAAACTAACCAGAAAAAACCAATGATAACAACAAAGAAATAAAACTTATCAAGAAACTTGATCAGAAAGAAAAAGAGAAGGATACAATCCCCTTCTAGACATCCTCTAGGGTCTAAGAATAAATAATGATTGAGCAAAAGTACCTGGCATCACTCTAGAAGAACACAGAATTCTAAGACCAGAAGAACTGAGTTTCAGGTGTTTACCAGAGAAATCAACATTTTGTCACAATGATTAATAAACTTTAATCAACTTTCACTGTCCTTTTCTACTCTTCAAGTCCAAATTTTACTACAATCCTAAATCCCCTACTCTAACCCTAATCGACCCACCACCTCCACCACCTGGTCAGTAACCTGCCCTCTTTCTTCACAGAGAAAATAAAGACCTTCACTCAAAAACCACCCTCCTTTCCCTCACTCCACCATCACACTCACCTGTTAGACACTGCTTTCCTCTTTCAGAAAAGAAATTCTTTCCTCTATTCCTGGGAGAACCTGCAGAGGGGTCACTTCCTGCCTTTCTAGGTCCTTACTTCCTTGGTCATCTCATGTTATCTCTGTCTCTGCATCCCCTCCTCTCTCTCCACTCCCTCCTTCCCTCAGGTTATAAACCTGCCCACCTCTGCCTCGCCAGGGCCTAGCACAGCACCTCGCACAACTGTGGAATGAAAGAATGAACATTCAAGTCTACTCCACTTTTCTTAAAAAGGCAAAGCAAAACAAAACAAACAAGATTAAGATCCTTATTCCTACCTCCTCTTTATCACTTTTCCTTTACATACTAGCATCGTGAGTTCACTGCTCAACCCTTTAGAATCTGGTTCCCATCCAAAACAGCTCTCCTCCAAGTTCCAAAGGCCTCCTAAATGTCACAAATAAAGGACCACTGCTAGTCATCTTTCTTGATCACATCATGGAACTTGATACCGGTGACCAACTCTTCTCAAATGTCTCTACCTTTGATTTCACAGCATCACTTCCTCCAAGTTATACTTCAGCTCTGTGACCTCTCCCACCTGTCTATTTTAATAGGTCTTGGCTCTTTTGCCCATTTCTTCACAAGACTTCCCCAGGACTCTGTTCTTGGTCCTTTATCTTCATCCTACACAACTTTCCTGGAGAAGAAACCAATGTTTATTCCATACCTGCTCTATATCAGGACCTATCCCCAGGTTTCTCAATGTTTAAGCAATCCAATCAAGATTTACAGAAGGGGAAACAAGCTCAGAGAGATTAAGCAACTTGCTCCAGTTGTTACTGTTAGTAAGTGTTACACACCTGGGATTTAAACGGAGGTCTGATAACACCTGTCCACTTTCCAGTACACTATGTAATCCCCCAACTGGCACCAGAGTGCCCTTTCACTCTAGTAAGTGCCAGGTTACTTCCAAGATGACAACACACAAATTTCCACCTGCCAACCAAACAATTCTATCTCAATGACTTATAATAGTGTCAACTTTAAAGTGTTCCAAAAGAACTCACGGTCTTCCCTGACAACCTGACAATCAGGCAGGAAGCAGGAAAAGGGAAGGAAAAGGAGTCTATCTGAATTTTAGTTTTATCACTTTCTACTCGGTCTCTACACTTGGTCATCACCTAGAAATGTTCCATTCTCTCTCTTCCCCATATCTCGCTGTTTACCAAATTCTGACAATCTGCCACAGACTTGGTCTATTCCTCTTAAGCCCCATAGCTACCTAAGAGTATGGAAGGAGTAGAGGTTTTGGGAGCCAGACAGATCTGAGTTCAAATTTTAACTTCAAAATATACTAGCTGTTGCTTAGAAAAAATTATCCTCTCTTTTCAGTTTATTCATGTGTTGAAAACCACTGACCTTGCAGGCTTGTGACAAAGCTCAGAAAACGAAATGGAGAGCGCTCACCCTACTGTCTAATATATACTAGGTATTCTCACTTTTGATAATCTTCCACAATGCTTTTCAGGTTACTACCATTAAAAACAAAACAATACACAAAAGCAAGTCCCCAGAGAGTAACTGTGCTGGTGAGCATATGAAGTTGGAAACCTAATATACTAAAACATGGCTGGTGGGAACATAAAGTGGCACAGCTAGTTTAGAAAATAGTCTGGCCATTCCTCAAAAGGTTCAACACAGAGTTACCATATGACCCACCATTTCCACTATTAGGTATACACACAACAGTAATGAAAACACACACCCACACAAAAACTTGTACATGATTGTTCATAGCAATATTATTTATAAATGCCAAAAAGTGGAAAGAACTCAAATGTTCATCAACTGATATGTGGATAAACCCAAAAAATGGAAATGCCATTGAGCTATAAAAACGAATGAAGTACTGAAAGATGTACAACATGAATGAACCTTTAAAACATTATGTTGAGTGGAAAAAGCCAGTCACAAAAGACCACATACTGAATGATTCCATTTCTGTGAAACGTCTAACATAAGCATATCTTCAGAGACAGAAAGTAGATAGTGGTGCGCAAGGCTGGAGAAGGGGTAACTGCTAACAGGTACAGGGTTTCTTTTGAGGATAAAAATGTTCTAAAAGTGATTGTGGTGATGGCTGCATAGCTGCGAATAGGCTAAAAACCACTGAATTGTACACTTTAAATGGGTGAATTGTATGGTATATGACAACTCAATAAATCTGTAAAAAGAAAAAAAAAAAAAGCTGGTCCTACCAATCTCCTTATAAAGATATGTAAGCCATATCATTGAACAATCTACTGAACAATTTAGCAAAATGACTAAAGAAGTTACCATGACTCTAAAATCATGGTTTTTATTATTAAAAAATGAGACATTAAAAAATGACCCAAATCTCTAACATGAGATAAAAGCTTTTATGGGTTGAGATTGAATATGAGAGAAAGATATGGAGGGAGAGTGTTGAAGGGATGGCAAATAAAGGGCAAAAGGAAAAAAAACTGGTCTACACTGCTTTTATCTTTTATAGTGAAAACACTTTCTATAAGCTTAATTTTCAAAATGTGCCCGTATTTGAAAATAAAAAATCAGTTTCCAAATGAGAAGTGAGATTCTTACCCTGAGTATCTATTACATTCAGATAATTCTTAAATGCGGTTTTTAAACCTTACAACAATCCTACAAGGTAGGCATTATTTTTCCTGTTAATTAAACTGAGGTTTTCTACTACATCGTATATCAAACTCCCTTTATGAACAAGAATGTTAGTATAATCATTTAAAATGTGACTCTCCTGGGGGCACCTGGGTGGCTCAGTTGGTTGAGCGTCCAACTTCAGCTCTTGTGATGATGTCATGGCTCATGAGTTCAATCCCAACATCAGGCTCTGTGCTGACAGCTCAGAGCCTGGAGCCTGCTTCAGAATCTGTGTCTCCCTGTCTCTCTCTGCCCCTCTCTGCTCACTCTGTCTCTTGCTCTCTCTCTCTCAACAATAAATAAATGTTAATTCTTTTTTAATTCTATATAAAAAACAATTTAATGTTTATTTATTTTTGAGACAGGGCGAGACAGAGCACAAGCTCTGTATTCACTGTAGCATAAGTGAATAAGGGAGAAGAGGGGTATAAAGCGAGTGAGGAGGACATGAGCAAAATCATCCAGGGCTCTGTAAACCATGGGAAGGAGTTTGGATTTTATTCCATTTGTGATGGGAAGCCAATAAAGTGTTTTACAAAGAGGAGGAACAGTCTGATTTACGTAAAAGACGGTACTGGCTGCAATGTGGTGAAGGAATGCTGGGACAGTACGTAGGAACTGTTGCAGTACCTCAGGTGAGAATATGTCACCATGGATTGGGATGATGGCAGATGAAAGGAGAGAGAACGAGGAAGATGACAGATATATTCTGGAGGAAGAGTTGACAGAGTGTGGTGACAGACTTGTGAAGCTGAATGCAGGACACCTCATTTAGAACACAATGGGGAAGTCAGCAGGGGGAGCTCTCACACTCCATCAATTTGTCATCAATTGCAGACTCCAACAAAGAAGTGTATCTTGCATTTTCTAACAGAACAAAGCCTACTCTACTACCCCAGTGGGAGGAAGGAAGGTTTTTCTTCATGCCCAGCAACAGCCCTGCCAATGAGAAGCCATCACCATCCTCAACTCCTGTTTTCCGCCAGTGGACTTTCGTTCAAAGCAGCCCCTCCCAACTTCCTCCTTTTCTCTAGAAAATAACGTCCCTCTCCTTTGATCTCAGGTCTTGCTTATGGGTTTGCCATCATTTGCATGTCCCAAATTGCAGTTCCTTTGCCATTCCCAAATAAATGATAAAATAACGGGCTGTTTTAACCTTGAGGTCAACATTACTTGGTGATCAGAAGTGGGATCCAGAGAAGACTCTCAACAACTACGAGGCTGGTGAGCAAACAGGTGCCTGTACCCACTGAGCCAAATGAGCTCATTCTTTTCTCCCCGACCCTGGAGTCTGAGAGTATGTGTCTCCTGGTTCCAAGCTCTGCTCACTTTGCATTTTGAGTTCTCTGACTTTATTTAGGATCTATTTAAAAGCTTTATTCTTTCTTTTTTATGAAGGCTTTGTCCTATCTGGTGAGTACTCATGTTTTTCTGAACTTCTGGTATTGACTAATGGGATCATAATCCCCTAAACTCTCTCAGGACAGCCCTCCTCCTCCTGGGATCCTGGCTGGCTTTATATTTAAAAACTATGATCCTCCTGCATGCACAATGCTAACAAAATAGACCAACTTAACTAAATTTAGAACTTCAATGACTGTCATGGGGGAACTTTTGATCTCCTCCAACTTAATTTTCTCAAAACCAAATTAGAAGACCATAGCTCTAAAATTAAACAAACTGCATGGAATGCCTGTTTTAATTAGTACCCAAAGACTTCCATACATATTGACTCTAAAATTACCCCTTTGCAAAATACCATTTCTAAATTAACTGAGGCTACAAAACAATTGAGAGAATTCAAAAGGGCTTTTGAGTGCTCTTTCCCTTCCCTGGATTCTTCATCTCCAGACACACAGCAGTCATCCTGTGCTCTGGCCACTCCTCTGGGGCCATCTTCCTACTTCCCTGCAGCAGCATCCCAGCCCCTCCATACCCTTTCCCTTCCTCATTCTACTCTTCTCTCTGGATTTCCCTTTTCCTCCTTATCTCTCCCTGCTCTCTTCCTCTGAACCTAGCAGAACCTCCTCCTTTAAAGTTAAGCCCCCTGAGGATCCAACTGCTAAACTCCTGGTTTCTTATGTTCTCTGGACTAAAGCTGAACTACAAGCTAGAGTCGAAGACTCTGCCAAAGTTACTGAGGATCCTCAGAGATTTGCTGAGTAATTTACCATACATATTCAAACTTATCAACTTAGTTTCTCAGATTTATATCAATTAGTTCACACGCTTGTTGGTGAGGGCCAGGCCTAACATTGGATGAAACTGGCCTGATAGAAAAATCCTGAAAGAGATTTAGAAAAACAGATCTCTGACTTTTGGCAGGACACTCACTAGAGGTCTTCACAGAAAAATTGCAAAAGCTTTTCCTAAACTTGTTAATTGGAACATCATTCAGGCTTGTGCACAAAAATTCGATAAACCTGTTATTATTACAAATGACTTCAGGTTATTTTTAATGAAAACTTCGGTCTTCCTGTAGATGTTGAGTCCCCTCAGGTAGCCTTTAATTCTATGTTCATTAACCGGCTAAATCGGATCTTTCCCTTCCAGTTAAAATGACCAGAATGGAATGGGAAACTACATCTGCCCTAGATTTGGTTAATATAGCAGTTCACCCGCATTCTAGATGATTCGACTAAAAGACCACTAAAATCCTTAATTTTCATCTCCAACAAATGTAGGCCCCTAAACAAAACCAAAACCCTCCTGATGCCTGCCATTATTTTAAAAAACCAGGACACGGGAAAAAAGGCTGCTACAAACTCAAGTGCTCCAGATGCTGTCAGCCCTCTAACCAATCTTTCCAATGTTCTCCTAATCCCCAAACACTGGGCTCTGAGGAACAAAAGGGGCTTGTCCCAATTCTCTGTCTCAACTGGCTCAAAGAAACAACCCTCCAGACTGGGAATGAATTTCTATCTGTACTCACTGCCACTGGAGCTACACTCCTGGTGCTCAACCCACCACTATAAAGCAGCCTGTGCCGCAGAGGAACAAAACCATTCAAACGGTGAGGTTCCTACCTCTAATAAATCTATTCCCTCTGGTTTAGGTCCTTTAAGAGGTACCCACCCTTTTTTCCTTAATTCTCTCATCCAATTCACTTACTGGGCTGAGATTTCTTAGAAAAGTATCTTGCTGGAATTCCTTTTTCCAAAAAGGGGTAAGCAATTCTAGAATTTGATAGAAGCAACCAAGATTGCCAAGTTGGTGAATCAACTGACCTTTCAACATCTTTTACTTGCTTCACTTCTGACAGCACTGGAACTAATTCTAAGGGCACTAACCATTGTCCCAATTGGATCAGTTACCACCCTTCTTATGGGTAAAATCCTCAAAGCACCTCGTACTAAGACTCAAATAGACCCCACAAAAGATCTCCCCCAAATTAATCAATACCCTATAAAGAAAGAAGCCCTTCAAGGCATCAAGCCCAAAATAGAAGATTATAAGGCCCCGGGACTCATCACCTGCACTAGTCCTTGTAACACCCCTATTTTACCTGTAAGAAAACCCAGTGGCTGAGGGTGGAGGTTTGTCCAGGACCTCCCAGCAATAAATATTATCCCTTAGCACCTTGCTGTTCCTAACCCAATATGCTACTAGCATCTAGTCCTACTGAAAGCAAATTTTTCACTGTAATTGATCTCTGTGTGCATTCTTTAGTATTCCAGTTGATAAATTAATATCTTTCTGCCTTAACTTGGGAAGGAAGACTATACATTTAGATAGTAATGCCCTGGGGTTTTATAGAAAGTCTTACTTCTTGCAAACCTTAAAAGCTGACTAAATGATATAAAATTTTCTGGAGAACCTACCTTGTTACAAAATGTAGAGGAGTTGCCTCTCTGCTCCCTTTCCCAAGCCTCTTCACAGGAGGACAGAATGTAGCTGTTAAAACTTTTAGCCTTAAAGGGACATAAAGTTTCCAAGGAAAAACTGCAGTTTGCTCAAACTCAGGTTTGATATTTAAGACACCTGATCTTGGAATAGGGGTTCATTTAGATCGAGATAGGCTTTGTGGTATCCTGAAACTTAAAACTAAGAGCCAGTTATGTGGTTTTCTCCAGCTAGGTGACTACTGTCAAAAACTGGGCTCCAAACTTCTCCTATGGTCCAACCCCTGTATATCTTACTTAAAAACAACAGATATGAATCTATTATTTGGTAAGATCAGAATTACATAGCCTTTGGGGCCTTAAAGAAAATCTTAATAAAGCCTTCTGCCCTTGGACATCCTAATTATCAGCTCCTCTTTTCCTTTTTGCATATGAGAAGGGAATACCTTTGAAGTACTCACCCCAAAATACGGAAGCTGTCATCAACCCATGGGATATTATAGCCAACAACCGGACACTGTGGCACGGGGATAACCCCCTTGCCTCAGAGCCTGCCCTTTTGGATAAGGCCACTGAAGAAATAATCATGGGAACCCCTTTAACCACCCTTGTTCCCCATGCAAAAGCCCCTCTGAATCCTTACCACACTCAACACGTTCTTTTGGCCAGCTGTTTCACCTCCTATGAAATCCTCCTCGCTGCTCCTCAGTAACTCCTCCTCACTGTAATAACCTTGACCCTGCTATTCTACTCTCTTTATCCTTCTGATAAAACCTCTCACCACCACTTGATGTGGATAGATCACCTTTTGACTATCCGTGACAATTAATAGATAACCCTAACCAATGCAGATTTTTCATGGTTTACTGATGGGTCTTATTTAAAGAATGAAAATGGTATTGCCCTGGGTATGCAATTGCAACACCTTTTGAAATCATCAAGGCAGCACCTTTACCTTTGGCTACTTCGACCCAACAGGCTGAATTATATGCTCTTACTCAGACTTGTACTTTAGCCAAGGGTAAAACTGAAAATATTTAAATTGACCATATGTCCTTCAGGCAGCCCATGACTTTGGGATATTATAGAAACAGCCAACTTTCCTTACTTCTAATGGGAATAAAATTAAAAATGGCTCTTATGTCCTAAATTTACTAGATGTCAAATTTTTGCCAACTGCCCTGGCTACTATTAAGGCTCCTGTGCATTCCAGACTTGACTCCCTGGAAGCCAAAGGAA
Source organism: Panthera uncia (assembly GCF_023721935.1). NCBI lineage: Eukaryota > Metazoa > Chordata > Mammalia > Carnivora > Felidae > Panthera > Panthera uncia. The sequence goes on from NW_026057580.1 coordinate 45,516,158, forward strand.
ACTACCTTGCTGATGTTTCCATTAAAGACGCTGCTCTTAAAGGAACCAATAAGCAATCCTCTGTCATGGTCCTAAGAGATGTTGCCTCAAATGATAATCTAGAAAAACTGACAAGATATATCCAAAAATTAGCCCCAGAGAGGGAAAAACTATATTGGAAATCTAGTAATTGTTGGTTTGATAAAAAGAGAGAACTCTATCTTGAGCCAAATAATAACCCAGTCCTGCCAGACACTCTAAAATCTCTTTACTAACCATTGTACAAGCATTAATTATTGCTCTCCCGATGATAGGCTTTATGAATCAATTCTGGTACAGAAATGTTAACAAGCCCACAAAAGTGCCTACTTTGCTTGTTCTACCTGTCCAAAACACAACTCTGGGAAACCCATCCACACCACCCACTGGCATTTTAAGTTGCCCAATAGACCATTCGAAGTTCAGCTCCTTTCCCATGAATATAAATGTTTTGGTCATGGTTTGTTTTCTCACTGAACTGAAGCTTTCCCTTGCAGAGAGGGTATGGCCCCTTCTGTAGCTAAAATCCTATTAGAAAAGAGTATTCCTACCTAAGGAGGCCTTCTCAAGCTTCAAAGTTATCAAGGCATTTACTTCACTGGTCAAGTTTGTCAATAGGTCTGTGCTGTTTGGCCAGTTCTAGAGTACTATCTATGCTCACAACCTTCAATCCTCTGGGCTAGTGCAATGCACTAACAGCACCATTAAGACTCAACTAGCAAAATTTGTGGAAACCCTTCAACTAACTTGGCCAAAAGCACTGTGATTGGGTCTTTCTAAATCTGCGAACCATCCCCTTTGTAACTCATTAACTCTGACCCTTTAAGACAGTCACAGAGCCCCTGATGCACCTGGCTCCTGCCTCGTCTGACCCACAGCTGATAAAAGGAGATATACTCCAATACTGTAAAGGCCTGATTCCTTCTGTTGAGAATAATCATGCTTTAGTAAAACTGTCCTCATGGCTTACTCCCGGGAGACAAAGCCTTAAGCACCACGACTCGCAACCCAGAGATTTTGTCTACTGCAAGACACATCAAAAAGTTCTCTCTTCAACCTCACTGGAGGGGCCCTATCAGGTACCGTTAACCAACTCTTGTGCCACCAACTTTCAAGAAATAGACTCCTGATTCACATGTCACATCTAAAGACAGCACTAAATCCAGGCTGGACCTGCATACCAATTGGTGACCTGCAAGTAAAGTTTCCAAGAATTAAAGCAGACATCTGATAAAGACGACCTTCCCGACATGACTGAAGCAGGCTTGCACACCTTTTCTCGCTGTTACTTCTTACTCTGTTTTCCCCTCTTCCATGGACAGATATTGCTCTTATTCACATTTTCCAATAACTGGTTGTTGGATTTGTCACCAGAAACCTCGATCGAGTCCATAGGAACAGGGATACCTTAGTTCACCCTAAAAGCAATTTCACTGGAATCCCAATTGCCACTCATGCCTAAAGTGTTGCCCAGGTCCCTTTTATAGGTTAGAATATTAAATCCACACATACTTGTTCCCTGCCTCAATTTAACCCAACCCTGGGTAGGAGAAATGAAATCCCTTGAATACATATATAAAACACACTGTAAAGGAGCCAAAGTAGGACCATTTGTAAGCTGGCTGTCATACCTATATATTTAGGAAGACTTTTAGTATGTGATAACATTGAGTCTTGGTTGAATAATGCTAATGCCTTTATACCCACAAATGGGTCCACAAATGCTAATTCTTCTGAGGGAGCCCCATGTGCAGCTCCTGGCTACTCTTCTATACATGGAGGTTTTGGTAATGGCCCTGATGCTTGAGCAATTCATCACCTTGACAGCTGAAGGATAAAAGGACAATGTGCTCTTGCTATACTCACTGTTCTGCTTTTGCTCATAACTAGCAGCTTCCCACTGGTCCACCTCACTAAACCTTCATGGCAACCTTGAATGAGAACTTCCAAGAGGCATACACAACTCCAGGTTTGCCTCCATAGAGAGAGCCTTTCTCCCTTCAGTAGAGCAAGTACTAAAAGACACAATTGGAAATCTCTCCTTAAATTAGGAGATCTGGTCAGTTCTATAAGCCAAAGCAGAAGCAGCCCAACAATGATCATTCAACTCACTGGCTAAAGTAGTTTTAGACAATCACAGAGTTCGCATTACCTACCTGCTGAGTAAGGATGCGTCTGTGTGACAGACACCACCTACTGCACATGGATAAACTACTCTGGAAAAGTAGAAACCCAATTGCACAAAATTAGGGAATAGGCACATTAACTACAACAAATTTCACATGATTCTCAAAGATCTTTTATTTAGCTGGCTACCTTCAGGCCTAGGGTCATGGTTCAGAACCAGTACACAATTTGGAATTGTCATGTTTCTTTTAGTTATGTTTTATGTAATAATTTTTAAGTTTTGCAGGTGTTGGTCGTCAAACTTTTGTAGAAACCAGGTACTCAATAACGTGATGCTAGCTCAACACTTCAAGATGATCTCCAACATGTATGACCTCAACAAGATACAGATATAGATATAGACTTTGGATGGGAAATGCCTGAGAGTTTTCCTTCCTAAGCTTGTTATTCAGATATGGTCTTAAATGGGTTCTAACTGCCACACACTTTCTCTCTGGTGGGACATGACACCCAGAAAAGGTCCTTCCTGGCACGGAGAGGCACAGATGACGTATTTCTTGGTCAGTGATGCTTTTGAGGAAAGATCTGGATCCAAAGGGGAAAATATGAAACTAAATAAAGGAAACTACATTTAAAAAGTCAGGAGGCCAGAAGGGGGAGCTCTCATGCCCTATCAACTCATCAATTTCAGACCCCAAAAGGAAGAAATGTACCTTGCATTTTCCAACAGGGGGAATAATGAATTTCTCCAGGCCTAGCAATTAGATCAGCCAACAAGAAAATACAGTGACTACTTTTTTCCTCCAATGGACTTTCATTCAAAGCATCCCCTCCCACCTTTCTCCTCGTTTTCTCTATAAAGGTAATAGTTCTTCTCCTTTGATCTCAGTACTTGCCCATAGTTTTGCCATAGCCTGCAAGGTCTGAAATGCAGTTCCTCTGCCATTAAAAAATAAACCCATTTTGCTGGTAAAATAACTTGGCTGTTTCATTTTCAAGGTGGTCAAACTGCATAGTAGAGGAGAAAGAATTGAAGGATGAGTTTCTTGTGACACAAATTTACAATACAGCTTTTAAAATGATAAATTTACCTCTTTCATGAACTTTTCAAACTCTTCATCCAGCTCTTCTTTGGAATAGTGAGCCATAATCAATAATTTTCACTTCCCAAAGTAAACATTCCAAAGTATTTACAACACTGGAAACACTAAATAACAAGAGATAAATATTCTTTGAGAAAATTCACAACACATCATAAGAACAACCAAACTTAAACCTCAGACATTTCTCTTATAATTTAGCATATATGCACAGTTATTGACCAATAACCTGGACAAACGATTCCAAATTCATGAATAAAACTGCTTTGGAAAAGCAGCTTTCACAGTTTGCTTTGTATTCAGGGTCCAAGATTACATTTTCATTGTTAACATCCAAGTGTTAAAGGGTGACCACAATATTTCCTAACTCTATGGTGTGTGTGTTACATAACATTCCTGAAACAAAGCAGGTCCTCTCAAGGAATCTTTCAAAAATTTAGTATAAACGAGCAAATTCAAAAGACCGTTTCTTTTTTGCAAAGCACAGGACAGTACGTGCTGCCTTGTCATTCAGCTAGTTATCAGCCCCTAGTAATAGTTTTGCAAGACAGACTGTTTCCAGATACAGACAAAATGCAATTCATTACGGTTCAAATCTACCTAAGATAAAGTTAATGAAGTATCCAAATTAGAACAAATTACGTTTCTTTTGGAGCGTGGGAAGGCCAACAAAACTATGCAATAGTGACTCGTGGAGCAAAGCTCTCTCTGTCCCTCTAATGAACCCAACCAACTTTCAAATCTGTCCCAGTTTCGGGGCCTCCTTGAGGCTGCTCAAATCGCAGCTTCATTTTCCAGAAGCGGTGGAGGGGGGCTCTGTGTGTAAACACCCTGGACAATATTTTGCCCAATCTGCAGAATAACACCTCCCTGACTCATTAGCATTTCTGATCAGTTGAGGATGTGTGCGGTTAAGGTCTTAGCCCCAAGATGTCGGTCGGAGGCGGATCCTCTCAAACGGGCTCCGTTCGGTGGGGCCCTGCTCCAGGAAGCGCGGGTTCCAGAGTGGCGAGAAGACAAAGACGCACTTGAAGTAGAGTGTGGGCGGAGGAGGGGAGTGACCTGGGAAACTAAAGCCCTGGGGAGGGGGTCTGAGGACAGTCTCGGTCAGAGTCAACCGAGTGGGAAACCAGTGTCTACGCCTCACCTACCTCGGTCTCTGAATTCCGCGCTTTCCCGGAAGGTCTTCGGGGGCTCAACAGTTACCAGGGTAACACACTTCTGCCGCCTGGCTCTGGAGTCACATGACCGGAGCTGGTCACGTGGCTTGTGGGCTCCACGGAATAGTGGTCAGTGTCTTTTTTGCTCTACGAGCGAAAGTAGGAATTGCTGCGGCTCAGGATAATCCGGAGGTAAGAGACGTCGTTGCCGCACCAACAGAGAATGCACAGATTTGCTGCGCTCCTTGGGAAAGTGGACTGCACAAGCAGGTCACGAGAGCCGGAACACTGGCATGCTGGGTGTTGTAGGCCCAGCCCGTGGCTTCCTGGGAAATGTAGTTTAGCTCCCCTAGTCCTGTATTTCCGCAAGTCTCGACTCTTTCTAACCTTCCCGTCCTTGTGGTTTCGGCTCTGTTTTCCAAGCGGAAGTTTTGAAAAACATAATAACAATTTATTGGATTCTTCCATGTGCAAACCGCTGAGTGGGCATTGTAAGAGAAACTCAGATCTGTGAGAAAGCATACTGTTATCAGGTTAGGGGCTCTGTTCCACCATCTAGTGGGCAAGAAATTGAAAATACACATACACGCCCCAACCCGCTACTGGTCTCCGAGCCTCTCTGTGGTGTCCCTCTGCCCCTCCCTTATTCCCACTCTATAGTGGCATCTTACAATTACTTTCTTGGATTTTAACCTCCCCCCCCCCCCCAGTTCTTGCTCTAAAACACACACACACGTACACACACAAGTTGGAATTTCAGTTGAAAGGATTGCCACAGGCAGACATAGGCTAAGGATGTCATTATCACCAGTCTAAACTTTTCATTCAGCAAGTGTTTATTGTGATACAAATGTATACATGCCAGGAGCTGTGCCCTCAGATAAAGATTTGAATAATAATATAGATTTTTTAAAGCTACTATTTATTGAACATGTAGGTTGATAGGAGATGCACGAGCATTATTTCACTTAAACGTTATACTCTCCAAGTCAATTCAATATAGCTTATATTTTTATTTCTAATATGTACTAAATGAACAAATGATCATAGTCCCTGCCCTAATAGAGTCTTTGGTCTAATGGAGCTGATAGACAAGTGATCAGACAATTGCAATTCTGTATGACAACAGCAATGATAGACATAGGGTGCAGTTAGAAGATGTTAAAGGTCTCCTCACCTCCTGGGAGGTTAGACAAGGCTTTCTAGAAGAAATGAAGTTTAAAATGAAACCTAGACCATCAGAGGGTAAGTAGAAGGTAGGAAGGGTTGGTGAAAAGAGGCAGTATTCAGTCTGAAGGAATCCATTTAAAAACATGCACAAGGTCACTATGAAGTTATTGTCCTCATTTTATAGAGGAGAAAATTGAAGCAGACAGGTTAAAAGACCTGCTCAAAGTAATAATGCCTAACCAGAATTCAAGACTTGTTTTCACAGCTTCCATTCTATCATCTTTCCAAAGGCCTTTTGCAAATACTTTCAACTGCTTTGCCTCAGAGCCCTTAGAGCATCCAAAGAAACACCTGCTCTGGAGCCATTGAATATAGCTCAAGAAAATCACCCAACAGGTTTGACTATATCCAGTTCTCCGAGACATCTCAACTTTTTGAAGTATAAACCTGAAGTTATTTTATTTTTAATGTTCACTTTTTTAAAACAGTGCTGTGTTGAATACCTCTATCCCTATCCCTTTTCTTACTGCCTTAGACAAATTTTAGATTCCATAACTTTATAGTAATTTCTAGATATTAAAACTAGCCAGCATAGTTTAAAACTGAAATCTCTTAACTAATTCATAGTTGTCTCTGTATTTGGAGAGGGTTGGAATGGATAGAGGTCATGATGCATTAAAAAAAATTTTTTTTTGTTAATGTTTATTTGTGAGAGACAGACAGACAGACAGAGTGTGAGCAGGGGAGGGGCAGAGAGAGAGGGAGACACAGAATCCAAAGCAGGCTCCAGGCTCTGAGTTGTCAGCACAGAGCCCGACACAGTGCTCTAACTCACGGACTGTGAGGTAATGACCTGAGCCAAAGTCAGACGCTTAACCGACTGAGCCACCCAGGCGCCCCAGCATGATCCACTTTTTACACAAATTTTGAAAGAAGGATTCTTAAGCTTTTCTTTTCTTTTTTCCCTTTTTTTAATATATAATTTATTGTCAAATTGGTTTCTTTTTTTTTTTAGTTTTTTTTTTTTAATATGAAATTTATTGTCAAATTGGTTTCAAGGACTGTTGGGTAAGGGGTGTGAGCTGACACTGGTGCCAGGGAGCCTAAAATGCCATTATGGTCTTCCGGTTAGAGTAGGGGCATAGGGAGGCCAGATAAAAATTATAGTTCTAGACCAAGTATGTTTCACAGGGGTACAATGGGTCTGTGGCCTTCCCTGTGATTGTATCCCCAGGCTCCAAATGAGTAATTAGGATATAGAAAATCTCCAAGTATACTTTATAACTGGAAGAACCCTTGTGTTGGTTCCCTGATCTGTGAAGCCATTATGGTAGGAAGAACCAAATGGAAGCCCCGAAAATGCCCCACCCCCATCCACATGAACAAGTCCAAAACAATACTACTTCCTAGGAAGAATGGCAGGGATTAGCACTACCACTTAAAGATTTAAAGGACACAGGGGTAGTAAACCCTGCATAAAGCTCTTCAATCTATTTAGCTCCTGCAGAAAAACAGATGGATCTTGGATAACAATGGACTATGGTAAACTTTATCAAGTATGAGCACCAATTACAGTGGCCATGTCAGATATAGTTGCTTAATTGGAAGAGATCAAGAGAATTCATGGCACTTGGTATGCCACTACCTATCTGGAAAAAATGGTCTTTTAAATTCCCTTCAGAAAAAGCATGAAAGCAGTTGGCATGCACCTGAGGAGACCAACAGTTCAATTCACTGTTTTCCCCATTGGCTAAACTAATTCTTATGTGCTCTATCAGAATGTAATGTGTAGGAAATATGTCTTGACATTTTGCAGAATATCATTATGGTTTACTATATTGATGGCATAATACTGACTGTAGTTGGTGAGCAGGAAGTGGAAATTATTCTAAGTTATCCTACCTAGGCACATTCAAACCAGAGAGTAGAAGATAAACCTCACAAAACTTTATGGTTCTGCCCTTTTGGTGAAGTTTTAGCTGATCTATTGTTTGGGACATGCTGGTACCAAAAAGATAAAGGTAAAGAATAAATCGGTACATATCAGAAGTGCTAGGTAGGCTTATTTAGATTTTAGAGACAGCATGTATTGTACTGGAGAATATTGCACCAATCCATTTATTGGACTTGAATGTTACCCAGAGCAATAGGCTCTGTTGTATGTGCAAGCAGTTTTACAAGCTTGTTGGAAGCTTGGGCCCAGCGGATCTGATCATGGCTAGAAATACCTGTGTCCATGGATGACAGAGAAAAATACTCTGGCCTTGTTCACTTATAGGTTAAGGTGGCATATTGATGGTAGCCATAAATAGACTGTTGTCACACTACTGCCACACTCATAGGTATCCCTAAAAGAATATGGTGAAGGGAAATCCTCCCAGTAGGAAGAGCCCAAGCAGAACACTTCACCAGTTACTTTATTTGGAGGTGGAAGTGGCCTGAGGTATGGGTATACATAGACTACTGGATAGTGACAAATGGCTTGGGCATTTGGTCAGAGGCCTTGATAAAACAAGATCAATAAAACAGAGACAAGGAAATCTAGGTAAAGAAGCTTGCAGATAGATTTATGAGAGGAGTGGGCACATAACATGCAGATCATTGTGTCTCATGTTACTGCCCACCAGAGAGCATTCTCTACATAGAAGGCAAAAACCAAATAGGTTAGTTTGCCCTGTGGATATGAGCTACACTCCCCCTTAATCTTTAGAGACTTCACTGTTTGGACAACTGGTCCATGAATAAACATTACACCGTGTCTGGAAAGAAGGCTGTTTAAGGGCACGACAGAATGGGCTCCCACTACCAATACTGATCTAGCTACTACCGTTTTTCTGAATGCCCAACTTGTCAGCAATAGAGACTGAAACTGAGTCCATGATTTCATCCCTCAAGGATGACCAGCCAGCCATTTAATATCAGATTAACGTCATTAGATCCCTTCCACCCTAGAGATGGCAACAATTCATCCCTACTGGAATTTAAACCTACTATGGTCATGAATTTGCATTCTCTGCCAGAAAAGCCTTCATCAGTGCCCCAACTCAGGGCTTACAGAATGCCTTACTCAATGGTATGGCATTCCCTGCAGTGTTGCTTTCGTTCAAGGGATTAATTTTTGGCAAAGGTGGTGAAACAATGGGTGCATGACCACAGGAGCCCCTGGGATTACCATATATCTCATCACTTAGAAGCAGATGAACTAATGCAATGGTGGAATGACCTGTTGAAGGCTCAGCTAAAGTTCCAGGCTGGAGAAAGGATGAGATATATGTGCTGTATCAACAGCTAACATGTGGTGCTATGTCCCTTCAGGAAGCAAGGGATGGAAGTAAAATTGGTCCCTGTCCCCATTACTCCTAGTGACCCATTTTCAAGTTTACTTCTTCTGTACCTGAAACCTTAGGCCCTTCTGAATTAGAGATTCTGGCTTCCAGAAAGGAGAACACTTTCACCAGAGGACAAAGTAAAACAGTTCCACAGAACTTGACTATTACCTGGTCATTTGGGGCTCCTCATTCCAATGGTTGGGCTCCTCATTCCTGGGTCATCAAGCAAAAGGGAATTAATATGTCAATATATTTACAGGATTAATTTTCCCTGATTAACATAAATAGCCTGTGTCACTGTTATATAATGGAGGCAGGGGGAAATATCCAAGGACTTGACTGATGCACCTCCTGATGTTTTTGTGATAGGTGGTAATGGTGAATGGACAGTTACAGCAGCTATGTACTGATAAGGGCAAAGTAAACCGAACCTAAAATAAGAAGGTCTGGGTCACTCTACTGGGCAAGAAACTCTAGATCAGTAAGCTTCTGGCCAAAGGTGAGAGAAATTTAAAATCAGCAGTGGAGGAGAGAGATGATGATTATCAACAAGGCTTTGGAACCAGCTGTGGCAGTAGGGACTGTAGCTAATTCCCTAGAGCCACTTGCAGAAATTGTAGCTGGCTAGCACGTTGAAAGAGACTTGGTGACAGGTTGGAGTTAATGGTGAGAAAGGGTGAATCTGAGTAGTGCAAAAGTTTTACTGCATCAGTTGCCACTTTGTGCATCACTTAAAATCCTCTCAGCCCTACATTTTACTGAAGTCATTGTTGCTACAACCAGTTCTCATAGGTTTTGACCAGCTTCCTACAGGTGCAACTTGAGAAAGCCTCACCTCTGCCCAAGGTATGAGCCTCTCGCTTCCTTCCCTGGAACTTTACTAACATAGAAGTGTGGAATGTCCATTGAAATGCCATACATTAGCAACCTATAAGTGGTTATGCAGTAAGTAGTCAAAATTCAAGGGGCCACCTCCACCCATGGGGGATGGAAGCCCATAGAAAAATCTTTCTTGTTTTATTTCATAGATTTAATTAAAGTTTCTAAGAAAGTCTATGGAGTCCAGCACAGATTGGCCATAGCCATAGTCATTTTGATAATGCATCTCTAATCCAGCTTTTCCTTCTTCCTTGTTTTTACTCCCCTGTTTGTTATTCCTACTCCCTGGAGTCATATTCCCAGATAAATTACCTGTGGGAAAGCCTTTTTAGGAGGAACTCAGGCTAAGACATTAATCTTATTAAATAAGTTGAAATAAATTCATCCAGATAATTCAGGTCTTAATATACAATTATGCTTCATTATTCATATGTACAGAGATTTAGGAAGAGTGATGTTTTTGTAAATTAACCTAATTAGTTCAACTTATCAAACTTTATTCAATTTGTATTTGAGAGCTAGTAGTCACAGTAATAAGTTGCTGTATCATTGAAATATTCATTCTGCTATATAAAGTGCACACACAGACATTTACAGACTGTAAGAAGTGTTTTTTATGCTTTGAAGTAGCATGAAATTGTCCAACACTTTCTATATTGTCGAATAATTGATACCATTACATTCTCAAGGTAAATAAATATGAAAAGGAAAAGGATCTTCAATAATAAGGTAAATGGATTTTGTGACATTATTTCTGTTGGTATTTGTAATGTCAGTTTATGCTTTCACCATCAGAGGTCATGAAAGGACAACGTTGAACAGAAAATTAGAACTTTGGTGAAAATAAACTAGTTTGAAATTTGAACTAACATTCCTTTAAGGGTTTTAGAAAAGAAAAAATTGCAGTCTGATCATGTTTTTTTAATTTAATTATGATCTCATACTATGGTTTTATTAAGTTTTTGTTTTAATTCCAATGTAGTTTATAAAGGAAGAAAAATAATTTTGAAGAATAAAATTATCTGATGGGTTACAAGAACATCAGGCTATTATTTGACTTCAGTCCTTTCAATTTTTAGTTTAAGAATAAAAATTTAAGTGGAAAGTATTGATGACTATTTGTCTTGGAAATATGTAATATTTAATTTCAACTGGATTTGGGGGGCCTATAATTGACAAAAGTGTTCAATTTATTAAAAAGAGAAAATAACATTTTATTTAATAATTAACATTGTTTAATAATTAACAATATAATTGTTATATTATATATAATATATTATATATATTATATATTATATAATTAATAATATATAATATAAAGAACACATAAATAACATTTAATAAATAACATTAAAACTTAGAAAGGTCTAGGAATACATTTTTTAGTGAACATGGCATATACTTCATAACATGACTTAGTGAAGTGTTAGAAACTTTGAGAAACTGGCAATGCAGAATATCTCAAATATCTTATTGACAATAAATTTATTTTAAATATCTACTGTTGATATGTCTTTTTTTAATCATTAGTAGTATGTGTTGGTTCTAAACTTTTCTTGCTCTGGGTAAGTAATTAGAAATTCAAAATTTGCTTTCGGGTCATGAAAACACACAAGTCATCTGTTGCCATTGCCCTTTTTTGGTAATAATAATAATAAAACCTCCTTATACGATAATTATTAATATTTTTGCATTAGCAAAGTGTTAAATGTTTCAAAAAATTCTGTGGCACGTGAAATAAGTGAGTCATAAAAAGACAAATATTGTGTGATTTCCCCTTAGGAAGTATCTAGAGTAGGCATTTTCATAGGGAAAGAAAGTAAAATAGTGGGTCTTGGGTTATTTAATGGGGCTGGAGTTTCGGTGTTGCAAGATTTAAAGAGTTCTGGAGATGAATGAACAGTGTGAATGAACTTAACACTACTAAACTATACACTTAAAATATTTAAGGTGTTAAAATTTTATGTTATGTATATTTTACCACAATTAAAAAAAATGGGGATAAAAAATACTGTGGCACATGAGTTGACATTGGACAATCAAAATTCTTTCCACTGAAGTTGGGAGTCCCATGTCACCAGCACCTGCAGTCACCTGTGCTGCCTCTCAACAGCTGAGTCTGGGCAGCCAAAGGAGATGCCAGTGGGCAAAAGGAACCCTTGCAGTGTGGGGACCTGGTTGAGAGATATTGTATTTGACTTGTACAAGAAACTTAGATTTGAATGTGACACCGTCCTTCAAAATTCCAGGTACAACAATATGATCTACATCATAGTGTTTTGAGGAATAAATGAGTTACAACATGTAAACATTTTGAATGGTGACTAATGTATCATAACGCTCAATACATGTTAGCTATTGTATTATTTGTGAGGTGTCATAGTGTATATATGGTAAACAATGATTTGATACCTATTATCATAGCCATTATTATTGTTCTGTTTTTCCAATATAGCGTATAAAAAGATATCTTTTGTTCATCTCCTGGAATGTCAGGCACATGACATCTAGCAAAAAGTCTTTCTAAATAGTAAGAACACATTTCTGTGACTAATACAGGAATCCTTTTTCATGGGCTATTTTTGTCAATAGCTAAACCTCCTTAGTCTTTACTAATGTCCGTACAGTTGTCCCTCCCCTCACTTCTCTCCTCTTTTTTTTAAATGTTTATTTATTTATTTAGAAAGAGAGAAGGAGAGAGAGGGCACGGGAGGGGCAGGGAGGGAGGGAGAGAGAGAATCCCATGCTGAGCGTGGAGACTGACACAGGGCTTGACGTGGGGCTTGATCTCCCAAACCCAGAGATCATGACCTGAGCCAAAATCAAGAGTCAGATGCTTAACTGACTGAGACACCCAGGTGCCCTGTTCTCCTTTTAGAGTCAGTTGTGTCTTATTGGATTTACTCTTTAATCTTCCAGTGGCTTTCAAGTTCTGGAAGCCTCCATACTGTTACATGTGCAGCCTACTCCTACGTGAAATCACTCTCTACATACAATGACCATGATGTGTGGTGGTTGGGAGAGGTTGATTAGAAGCTGCAGCTTCAGCAATCTTCACAGATTTTATTATTTTAGTCCATGCTCCTTTCTTGATAATAATAACTATTCTAAAGTCATTCTTTGGGTTTTCCAAATATTACTTTTAGACTTTTTGTTGTTCACACTTGCTTGATTCATTAGTAAATTTAAGGTCCATCAATTTTAACATGAAAATACATTCTGCTACTTGTGTAAATACTGGTGTGTTCTGTTAGTTGAGAAATATCGTATTCTATTTTTGTTTGTTTTTGGTTATGTAATCAATGTTAAAAGGAAAAATATAAATTAATAGTTGATATGAAATGGGAGAGATTTTTTTCTTGAAGTTCTTTTTTGAAGAACTCCCTTATTCAGAAAGTCAAAATGCACGTGCCATTTTCTAGTCACCATATAAATCTCATGGATGGAAAACAAGGTTTCTTTGAAAGAGAAAGAAAATATGAAGAAACTGTTTCTACAATTCCACCAAATCTTTCACCAATGCTTCTAACAAGTTCCAAAATGAATTTCATCTCCATCCCTTCCCTTGTTTGGCCTCTGCAGCAGGTTTTAATGAGCAATGAACTGGTTCTCATGGTAAAAGCCAAAGGAAGAAAAATTCGGAATAATCCACCACCTGCATTATTCCACATTTAATAATCAAGGACAATGAGAATAGAAATAGCTCTATAACACTAATGCCTTATTAAATGATCTACTTGACTTTGGGAAAATTGCATAAGGAGCAAAAGGACATCCAATTAAGATTTATTTCATGCCTACAGCCAAGCTTTCAGTGACATTCTGATACTTCAAGTTGGAATCGAGTTCTTTTTTTGCTTGTATCATAAATAGAAAATATTTTTCTTATGTTTTTATATTTTAATTGATTTATTGAATTTCTACTCTTCCTCTTTTTCCTTTCTCTTAGCATATCATAAACTCCTTGAGGTTGGGTGTTGGATTATTAATTTTTGTATTATACAAATATTTTGCACAGATAGATTCCATAGCTAGTCATCGAAACTATTGGCTTTATTTCTTGGTCCCATTTTATTATCTGCTGGTTTAAGTTATTGCTTAAAGCTTTTCTATGGCTGTCACATGGATGGGGCTAATGGTCTACCCGTGCCCTCCCACCCCCCACCTTCTAGCCCATCCTTGAGTATTAGGTAGAGAGATTGTCCTTGGCCTGTGTGTAGACAAATATAGTACTTCTAGGCAGGAGTAATTACAATTCCAGTATAAATGTGGTGATCTGTTATTACTCTCTATAATCCCAATGAGAGCAATGGTAGCCGCATGTCTAGGGTTAGTACAATGAGATGTGGGAATTGTAGAATCCCCTCTATCAGCTCAGTATCTGCTCAGCACCAATCTGTATGTGCTCTACCCTCCCAGGGTCTAGTGAATGGATGACTAAGTTGCTTCTTTTAATTTGAACGAATAATGCATCAATTGGGAAATTCTTTCATTTTGTGTCTTAATTCTGAAGCGCTCAGAACAAATAAAAGATCTTGATTAATTGCTTAGTGCTCAAGAATAGAGTCCCTCAGAGTTAGAACAGCTATGACCACTGGTGCTGACCTTCTGGATAAGTTACCTGCCCTAATGTCCTTGAGAAGCCACAGGAAGCTCTACTATTTGTGCCACATTTTCCTCATAAGTTAATGTAACTTAAAGTAACTTTCTCCAGCAGTTTCATTTCCTTCCTCTTACAACAATAAACACATTTAAGCTGTTCACCTACTCTGAAAGCTACTTGTAATACCTAGGTAAAGATGCAGGATCTGTACTCCCCGTTCTGTCCCTCCTCCCCAGGAAGAAAGGTGTTAATGTTTTGTTTTTCTTAAAAAGTAGAATAGAATCCATGACATTATGACCTCCATATGTCAAGGTTGTTTCTGAGTTCTTGATACTCTTTAAAAGGAGATAAATTTTATTTAATTTTAATTGAAATTGAATTTTTTATTTTAAAATGTGTAACACACACTGTAAGAAATAAAGATGTAGTCACATATTAACATATTAACATTATTAACATTAACCATGGGTTTTTAAACATAAGCTTTATGTGTAAATCTAAGAAAAAGCCATAGGCTGATTCAGGGGAAGGCCTCTCATGACAGTCTCAGCTATGAGAGGCAGACACTTTATAGAGCTTAGAAGTGTCACCATCACAAATATACTCTGAAGCAAAACATCTAGGAACATGGCAGACCAATGACCAGAGAGGTCTACCATCACGGAGATTAAGTTGGAAAGCCTAAGAACTCCCAGCCCTCTGCAGCAGACCCACAGCCCTGTGAATCACACTGGTGGAGAAGGGGTGCTGGCAGGGTAGGCAGGAACAGGAATGGAAACTAGTTAGGGACAGGCTACCTAGAAAGTAACATCTGAACATTGGAAGAGAATTGTGTAATTTTGGCTCAGATCAATAGTCTTTTAAGGTCTGGATAACACATCCAGAATATACTGCTAATCTGAGTTTGTTTTACATTTGCAGTTCTGACAACTCTTCATAAACAAAAAGCTATTTTCTTTTCTATTTCTTTCTAATTTTTGAAAACTTCTCTGGGTTTAAAGATGGAAACCTTAGTATATGATAGAATTTTAAATATTAAACTTAGAATTTGTAATTTGAATTTTGTTAAATGTGTTTGTGTATATATATATATATATATATATATATATATATATAAAATAGAAAAAATGCATAGGCTATACATGAAGGTTATCTGGGCTGGGGCACATATTTGACTAATTTTCTTTATATCTTATTATATTTTTCTAATTATAGGCATGGGGAGTGCAATTTTTTTTGAAGTTTGAAAAAGGGAAAATTCAAAGTAATAAATGAAACATGCAAGTATTCACTACTTTTATTTATATTTTTTAACTTTTTGATTGGGATTTTTTGGAATAGAAATAAATTATCAGAGATAAAACTAAAGTTCTCTGTTTAATATCTATTTAAAAGTACATTTATAATCAGAAAAGGAAATACTTTAATTTTCTGAAAAACGATTGTTGACAGGCCTCCACTTCCCATGTTTATCCCCATTCCATGGGCAGTTCCTAATGTGAGAGTTTTCTATTTTAAAAAATCCACATAATGCTGAATAATCAAACGTTTAAGGTCATTTATAGCTTACATGAAGATAAAGGAAGTTGTACATGTATAATTAAGATTTCATGTGGAAGGGGTCCAAAGTAATAATGCCTTAATAATAAAATAAATGAATATTAAAACAGAAATGGTAGATATGCTGGTTGAGACTTGTAACAAAACTTCTTCCTTCCATCGTTGTGCGTTTATGTAGGTCACAGTGAATCTAGATATTTTCTTCATAAGGCTGGAAACTCACATATTCTTTGATTTCTTAGAGTACTGGACAAAATGCAGGGGCCCAAGGTGAAGATGAGAAGGCAATTTAGAGACAGAAGTAAGGCAAGGACAAAGATACACTTTAATAAAAATACTGCTCACACCTTAACTGGCAGAACATATGACAGAATACAAGCAAGACTGAATGGAATAGAAAGGTTCTTTTAAAAAGCCAAGTTGAAAGATTTTATTAAAATAAAGGACGGCTGGACTGCCCAACCTTCCCAGGCACACTGATGAAAGCTTTAAGTTGTACAATAAAAAAATATGTTTAGATATATTACAAACAATATATCATGACTCTTACAAAAGAATAATTACATTTCTCCCGGAATTTATGTATATTTATTCCTCACACAAATTTTTTATTTTAACTATTCTATCATTTCTCTTTCCAATTAGCTATTTCAGTTTGATTTCCTTTGAGCAAGTGTGGTGCATGTTGGAGGAATAATTACCATGTCTTTTGACCACTATCTCTTAAATACCTGGGGGACAATAGTTCTCTGTACCTCCAACAGGTATCCAGCTGATAACTAACAGTGGTGCTTATTGAAGAATCATGTTGCTTTTGTGCCAACCTCTAAGTGGATACCAAGTAAAAAATCTCATCTGTGAAACAAATGAACATTGTTCACAAATACTTTACCTCGCAGTTAATACTAACAGTATGAAGAACGCTATCTTCCATTATGTTATGGATCAAAAAATTGAATGCTTAGCATGACATTTATTGTCTTTAGAAATTTAATAACTATAAGGGTGCCTGGGTGGCTCAGTCAGTTAAGTGTCCAACTCTTGATTTTGGCTCAGGTCATGATCTCATGGTTTGTGGGTTTGAGCCCTACAATGGGCTGACAGCTCTGAGCCTGCTTGGGATTCCCTGTATCTCTCTGCCCCTCCCCCACTCTTTCTCGCTCTCTCTCTCTCTCTGTCTCAAAATAAATAAACATTAAAAAATAAATACATTTAAAAATATATTTAAAAAATAAATATAAGCGTATAAAGATATGCTGAAAATTATCAGTTTATGTTGTTATGCTGACATATTGCGTGACATTAAAGAGCTTGGAGAATTTTGTCTCATTTGCAATCTGAAATCTAGGTAGAGACAATGGGCTTTTTACTATCTTCATAGCACAGAGAAGACAACATATATTTTAGTGTGAATGAGTACTACCCAACAGGATTTCAATACTTTTAAAATTGCTTTAACTTTCATCTATGAAATAATAGAAGACTTTTCACACGATTGCTATATTATCCAGCTTATAACTAAAACAATTGCAATAAACAATTGCAATAAAACAATTGCAATAAAACAATTGCAATAAGCTTGAGTACAAATGTAACACCTTAGCAGTATACCGAAGTCTACACCATAATAAACGTTAGGACTGAGAGCAGAGTTGAGAGGTGTTGATTATGAGACTGATGGCCATTGTTCATGTCAGGAATGCCTCCCAGCTTGCAATTGTCTTGTAAAGAAAGTTCTAGAAACTTTAAGTTCCTGTCACTGGGCAAGAGAAAGATGGTGCCTCTGCTACTGACAGTGGAGGCCAGGGTCTTTCAGGGGTCACCTGTAGGCCCCAAACATTCTTCCTAGGGAAGCCACAAAAATTATTCAACAAATTTTACCGAGGACATAATTTGTCCTGAGCATAATGCCTAGGCACAGAGATAGGAGACATAGTCCCTGCCAAGAGGAACTCCCTGTTGGCATGGGACATTGACTTGTGAAGTGGTAAAATAATTACAATACCTTGTGGGAAGTGCTACAATAAAGCATAGTGACCTCAAATTACAGAAGCACCAATTCCTTTCTAATAAAGGAGATACGTGCTGCTTTATTAGAAACAGGGAACCATCTTTCAAACATTGAGAACAGCACTGTCTCTTTTGGAAAATGTTGCATATCCTGAGTAGCTGAAGCAGAGATTGTACCTCTGTTGATTTTTGTTGTCCAACATCTAATTTCACTTTTTACGGCCGGGCTCTCCCTATGAAGCTCAAAACTCGGACTCTTGTTTTTGCAGTCCTTACCACTTCCCCCTTTCTTGGCAAGGAATGGCTATCTAACTTAGGCTCTGCCACTCAGATGGAGCAAGGAAGGGAAGCAGAAAAACACATCGAGTGGACAATCCTTCTGGTGTTAATAGCATCATCGGGGTTGACATTTCCAGGGGCCGTGGTTGTGGGGCTAGTGCCGCACACACTGTCCAGAGACGGTGTCCAGAGAGAGTGGTACAAAGCACACGACCATTGTCCTGTGGTGGCTGTAGTAACAGTCTCCGCTGCCTCGGTTTTGTAGTCTGCTTTTGGCTGTGGTTTTTCTGCTTTGTCTCTCTTTCTTCCTGCCTTTTCTAGTCTGGTTCCTTAATCTTCCCAAGGTTTCTATGAGCTACTCAATATATCCTGTCATAATTTTTTTATCAGCCATAATTCTTGCGACTAATGACCCTATGTAGGTCAATGGTGTTCATGTTTGAGTTGAGAAAGTTAGGGTAGAGTGTGACGGATCTCCTGCTGTGCTAAATATATTTTTCATATTAAAGGCTTAAAATAAGGGAATGATATGATCATGTTTGCATTTAAAAAATAATTCTGTTGTTGATGTTGTGATTGGTAAAGAAAAGAATGGAGATAGGAGTTCTGATAGAAAACTATTGTGATGGTCAGGCAAGAGATAATGAAGGCTTTAAAAGAAAAGTGCAATGATAAAAAGAGAGGGAAAGAGGATTTGCAAGATTTTCCAGAAGCTAAATGTATGTGTTTGGGTGACTTATACTTTGGGGTAGAGGGAGAAGTTGATGAGGCTTTAAGGCTTTTAGCTTGGGAGAATGGATGGATAGAAGGGTGATAGGGCCATTGACTAAGTAAAACAAAGAGGTTTTGGTTATGTCGAATTACTGAATTTAAGGTATATTTGGAGTTACCCAGTAGGCAGGTGCACATACAGAACTTAATTGGAGCAGAAAAGTGAGGGATGGAAAGGTATGAATGACCTTTTGGGTGCTCAGAGTAGTTAAAGGACCTTTGAGAGTTACAGATAGCTAAATAGCTGGCTAATGAAAATATCTTCAGACTATCAAAGGCAACTACTCTCAAAGCTACTTTACAACTTCTTTCATCCATGACAAGCTTTTTTGTTGCATAACTTATGAAAGATGTTCAACCTCAGTTTTAGTTAGAAACGAGGTACATTATGGTTTAATTTTGTAGTTTACATTTTAAAAGCACAAGAATACTTTTTCAAAGGGCATATGCCATGGAACCCCGATCTATAAAACATTTGAAGATAAAGAGGCTCTGGTCAAAACAGGCACAGAGGCCAGAAGTCCCAAGACGGCATTGGGACACCTCCTCAGAATCCAAAGGCTCCAGGTGTAACATACATCTGTATGTATGCATGTGTGGAGCTATAACAGAAGACTCACAGCCTCCCTCCAAAGTGTCCGCCGGTCCTCACCTGTGCTTAAGGTGGATTTGCCTTGTTTCTCTTCTGCTGCCCTGGTAGCTGCTTGCAATACCGTGTGGAGGAGCTACACACTGCCACTGCCTCCATGAAGACCTGATGTCCACACCAGCGTAGTCTCAGGTACTCTCAAAGCCCCCTAACCTGGATGCCAGAACATTGTTGGGTGCCCACACAGGTGAATATAAGGGCCCTTTCTCCCACACTCTGATATGCCTTTTTCCACGGTCCAAAGCACATTTGAACATTTCCATCTGCCTATACTCATTGTCTTTTGAATAAATCCTTTCTACTAGTCCAGAGGGGAACAGACACCATACCATCCCTTCCGTCTATACCTTCTTTTACCGAACCTCACCCTGATTAAAAAAAAAAAGGCGAATAAATGAAGTCAAACAGATATATTTGTAAAGGTGTGCTTGTGTGTGTATATGCATATGCATGCATATGTGTTAGGGGAAAAGGTGGAGGGTATCTACATGCGTCGATATCCAGTCAAAAATGACCTGCTACACATGGAACACAGCTTAAAAAATCATTGGACAGTTTGGGAAAGAACGATGGTTTTGTCACCATACCTATCTCTCTGGGTTGTTAAGACACAAAATGGTGTTGGTAATGTACTTGGCACTGGTAGGTGCTTAGCAAATAATTATGAAAATTGGTCTGATCTATTTACCTAGAAAATTAAAATGGGTGTACTTAGTATATGCCTTTCGAAGTGGGCTTCTACTGTGTTCTGTTTTGTCCTTTTCATTCAAAACTGACCTTTCCATTGGGGCGCCTGGGTGTCTCAGTCGGTTAAGCGTCCGACTTTGGCTCAGGTCATGATCTCGCAGTTCGTGAGTTCGAGCCCCGTGTCGGGCTCTGTGCTGACAGCTCAGAGCCTGGAGCCTGTTTCAGATTCTGTGTCTCCCTCTCTCTCTCTCTGACCCTCCCCCGTTCATGCTCTGTCTCTCTCTGTCTCAAAAATAAATAAACGTTTAAAAAAAAAAAACAAACTGACCTTTCCTGCGTGTGTGCACATGTGTATTATAGGAGAGCT
Organism: Panthera uncia; assembly: GCF_023721935.1. NCBI lineage: Eukaryota > Metazoa > Chordata > Mammalia > Carnivora > Felidae > Panthera > Panthera uncia. Next base: position 45,536,867 of record NW_026057580.1, read on the forward strand.
ATGCACTTACAGGTGAGAGAGATGTCAAGTATGTGAAATCATTTAATATGGATGAGGAACTATATCTTCTCTTTATTATGGAGATCAAGTGGTTTTTTTAAAACTTTGTGTGTACAAGATCCCACTTCAAATTGACTTGAACTGCATAAATATTTTCAAGATATTCCCAAATAACAATCTGTGAGCAAGGGTGGACCTATAGACATATTGTACCAAAGCATTCGTGGCTTTTGACTCTGAACAAATTTTTGGAACAGGCATGGTTGTTGGAACAACATGGTTTGGAATGAACTTTTATGCTTTAAAAAGGCATTTTCAGCAAAACAAGATTTTGGAATGAAAATAAGCACAAGGGCTATTGGACAGGCAAAATCATGCAGATGTCGACCATTTTCATTTTGTAAAATAGTATTTTGTCAGTTTGTTTGTGACCTTTTTGCACCATATGTTCTTCTCTTCGTCTCATTTTATATCAGACACAGAAAGTTCCTCAAAGAGATTTCCTGCTCCTTGCTAATCCATTCATCCTTTCTTTCTCTTAAACAAAGCCTTGCATGGAATAACTATTTAGTAACAGAAGGCTTCAGTTTTTCAGATAATGGCTTAAATTTTCTATTTCCTTGTTTGCAAAGCTTTAGATTGGAAAAATGTTTTAGAGAGGGACAGTAAAATGTTATCATCTACGCTTCCAAAAAGTTTTGCATGTTTCCTATATTTCTCATGTAAAATCTATCACTGGAAATGAGACCATTTCCATCCAGGTAGTTCATACATTCATTCTTTTGTTCATTTATTCAACAAATATTTTGTGAGCACCGGTGACTGATAGGCTCTGCAGAAGAGCTGTGAATAAGGTAGAGATGATCCTTGCCCTGGCAGGGCTTAACAGTGGTCAGAATTTTAAAAAATTTTTGCAGAAACCACATAGAGAACCCAGAATCTCTGCCCACCATTTTTGTATTCAGTAGGAAAAACACAAAAGACATTGGGAATGATACCCTTCCTGTTCCCATAGGCTGATGGTCTGACACTTAAATCAATTTTATTATTTGAACTTCTTAACTGGGACTTGGCTCAGATATATGAAACAATTTGTCTGGTAAACCTGATGATTGAACTCAGTTATTTACATTTATGTGTGATATATATTCATGTGTTATATCTAAGATGAATTACTTATTAAAATTTCAGTGTCGCATGGAAATGCTTTCCAATAATAATGTCATTTTTTAGTGTTATCTTAGAAAGTCTTTATCTTTTTTTATTGCTTAGCTTTATAAGGAGGAGTTATCACTGCGAACATGACAAAGAGAGGAGTTTGAACAAAGTTCTTAATTCACCACTGTTTGTTTGCTTTTAATTCAGTATGAAACTGTTAACCTCTACAAAAAGACAACTAGGAATATGGCTAAATATTTATTTTCATAATCTCTAGTTTCACATATTTGTAAGTTCAGAACTGAAATCCTATATCTCCTCTGACGCCCTAGCAGAGTTAATGGTACAAACTCCTTTTTTTGAACTTTTTCCCTGACTTAGTCTCTTAATTTTTTATGGCTCTAAAAAATAAAACATGAAAAGGCAACGCCAGATATATTTTATCTTTCATGTATGACAGATGTTCCCTCACCCATGTTTCATGGGCATAATCCGGCTTTTGAAAACATGGAGATGGATATTGCTGCCAGCAAAGCCTCTTGAAAAGAGAGGACTAGTTGTCTTGATTAGTAAATCCTTCATAATGAATCTTAGGGCCCTATACTATTCGGCTGCTGGAGGAAATTCTACATTGAGCGGCAAAAAAACTAGCATGAGACTAAATTTCAGAAAGTAGCTGCAAGTATACCAATGGTGGGAGCGGCCATTCGGATAAAACATCTTCTACTGGTGCCACTTTAAATTTACTCACCTAGTTGTTTTGTTTTGTTGTGTTCTGTTTTTAAATATTACATGCACCAACGTGAAGGCCAAGCAATTTTACTTTTAAGATGGTCACGGAAGCATAGGTGTTCAGATGGATATTTTTAGGTGGCAAATAAGGAAAAATACATTTATTAGAGACATCAAACCAAGTGGAGGCTCTAGCTACCAAACTGGTATGAGACAGAAGTTTGCTTTAATCATCACAGGACAGAGATGCTCTCTTTTGGTGAAGGCTGGCTGATCCTATCTCCTTACAATGCTGGCAGACAGAGCAGTTTTGCCTTTCAGATTTTCACCCAGTTATTTTTAGTTCTTCTGAAGCCTGGGAAATGAGAAATATAACCTCCTTGAAAAATCCAAGCGAGCCAACCATAGCAGGGCCTCTGAATCTGATTAGATAAAACAACAAAGAGGTTCTGTCAGGGCAGAGGCAGGAAGAGCCAAGGTGGGTGGCAATCTCTGCTCAACTCAGGGGAAATGTAGCCTCAAAGAATTCAAAAGTGGGTGAAAAAAATAACATAAGCACTAGACAACTTTCCCACATCTCAGGTCACTCTCTAAATACAGCTAGAAAAATTTTCCCCACACTAAACTTTTTTTTTAATTTTTGAAGTATAATAAACAGTATGTGAATGTATGTTTATCCTAAGCACCACACTGAGAGAGATATTCGCTCTCTGGTAGTGTTTGTGCTCTATGTTAACCATTTTTCATCCCTCTTATGAGCTTAGAAGGTAAATCGGGCAATATTTTAGTTATAAAAGTGGATATTTGTTTCAAGTTTTCTAATTTGATATTGGAGTAATTTAATGTGGTCCTTTCGCTCAGTTACTAAAATGGAAGCGGATGCCAGGAGTAAGTGTGGGTAGAGGTTCTTCCCTTAGGGGGAGTTGAGAAATAAAGTCTATCGCAGTTCTACCACTGGATTCCTGGGTCTGCCAGATTTTAGCCTGGAGAACAGGAGGCAGAGTCTGACCAGAGAGGGGTGGGATGGGGGGTCGATGTGCTGACAGTTGTCATCAGTAGCTTTGACAGGGCTACTGAATAAGCAACGTTAGGCGTCCCCGTCCCCGGCGTCACCACTTCATGAAAGAAAACAAATAAAAGGGGCTGAGTACTGAAATACAAGATAGTGGACATCTGGCATCTTTCAGGCTTGGGAAATCACGAACGTGCCCTGTACTTCAATCTCACTGTTTAAGATGGAGGGATTGTCTTGCATGTCACATTCATTTGATAACTTGAAAATCACTCCAGTTCTTGCCCATTTCTTCCTATTGCTGACGTCCCTGTTAAAACTGAAGAAGCTAAAGGAAGGTCAGATTATAACAAGGCATTTAATTTGAATCTTAGCCATGAGTAAAGTTAACCCTGCTACATTTCCTTCCTTTTCCTCTTTGAATTTCTCAACCTCTCTCTTCAGCAATACCCTGAGTCTTCTTTGCCACCATGTGGGCAGCTGCGAGGAAGCATGGCAAATGTGGGAGGGGGTTTTAGTGGAGGAACTGGAGCACGCTTGGGCCAGGGAATCCTACAGTCTGTGCAGAGAGCTGGGAGGCATTCGGGTTATATGAGAGGATGAGGAAACAGGACAGTAGGCTCAGCCAAGATCCCAGCAGGGACCATCATTCCACCAGATTCTGCCTCTTAGCCAAGTCTCTGTGAAGCTGTTCTCTGTGGACACGCAGGTCTTTTGTGTATGACCTCAGAATGGATGCTATGGGGGATCCTGAAGTAAACAAACCGTTACTTCAACTCCATTCTTTCAAACCTGAGAGCCCCACTGATGGCCCCTAAGCACAGAGGTAAAGATCCTCCTGGTTTCCCTGTCACCAGGCCTGGGATCAACTGTTTGGTCTGAGCTCAGTTCTGTCTCTTTCTTGTGCCCCCACTATGTGATGCCATGTACGAACTTGCTTCTCAGTCCCACTGTGGCTCTGTTAGTTTAGGCGTCCTTGGCATCAGACTCGGAGATCTGATGACCCCTCTAGATGGCCACCTATACCTTTCTGCTTTTTGGATTGCAGGTACTCCTACACTAAGGCATTGGGAGACTTCTGGTATTAAAATATGATACAACTCTTTATATCATACTCTTATTTTTACCCAAAGAAAACACTTTGACCAAGCGTGTCTGTCTGTCCTGTGAAACATATAACATTGGTCCCTGATTTGCACTTTCCTTAGGCCAAATTGTATGCTTACCTATACAGAAGAGTTCTGGCTGCAGTTGACAACTACTTTGTTTGAAGTTTCGTGTATTGCTTATAAGATTTTCACTAAAAAATCCTGAATTCCTCATTTAAAATATACATTCAAAAAAGAAGTCATGGGACCCATGGCCTAATTTTAAACTTTATATGAACTTCGTATTAAAAGTGTGCATGACAATGTTAAAATTGATTATGCAGTTACCTCTCAGCCTTAGGAATAATAGGTAAGTCATAACTTTCTAGTCCTTTGTTTTCCCATCTTCAAAACAAAATACATTTAGGGGGAATTTTTCAGTTTGCAAAGTGTTTTCCACATGTTCTTTCTTTAATCCTCTAGAAGCTTAGGCTAGATGGTTTATAAGTTCCAACTTTAAACTTCTATTAGTCTCTGGCGATACTTCTATTATAGGATAAAGACTGGAAGGTGGTTTCTAACAACAGAAACAGTAGAATGAACCGACACCATGCAGTGGAGTGATGTCCAAACGCTGTTCATAAAGTCCTTGTATCTTTAGATAGCACTTTAAAAAAATCACCATATGGTGCTCAGGCTTTTTGTTTAAAGGGTCAGAGACTCATCATCTGGGGGTTCCAAAGTGGAGGAGACAGTCTGTCAGTGCCCTGGGAGCCAGAGCAGCTGAGCATTTGAAGTCACGCAGCCACCCACATAGTGCCAAATTTGCCACCATGGAATCGTCTGTGCAAGCTCTGAAAGAGAACACAAAGAATATGACACCTGTCCTCTCGTTTATTCCCTTTCTTTCAGCATCTTTTTCACTAATCACCTCTGAACTGCATCAGTACAAGAAATAAACACTGGCAGAGACCAGCCTCCGGCAGAACACTCAAAGACTCTCTCCAAAATGTGTCTTGAAAATAATACCCAGATTAAGCCTAAAGACCAGGCTGTTCTCTTTGTTGTTGCAAGCTTTTTGAAAATGTTCATTTCCTTAATGTGATAAGAAGCTGAAACATTTTCAAAGAAATCAGAATTTGGTCAGGATCAATAGACTGATGGCCAGCACTTTAGGAAATATTTGTACTGCAAGTGGAGCTCAAGTTCCTCATTCTGATTCGGAAAATCATTTAATCAGTATTGTGGTGGTATAAGGAATTTTTGAGGTGGTATAAGGAATGCATGCATATGGGGTTTTTCTCGCTAAGGAAAGACTTCTACAGTCTAAAAACATTGACTGTAATTCTAGTAGCATGGACACAGAACTGAAAAACAAATTTTTTTTCCTTGAAAATTCATAGAGGAATATTGAGGTCTTTTAAAGCTCAGGATTATTCCCTAACTATTGTGTGTGTTACTAATTCTACATTCTGTCCAACTATGTGAGGAGTTCTCTCAAGAACTCGAGCAAAGTCTCAATGGCTGACTCATCTTCGGGTTTGGATTACATGTGTGGGGTTGTGTTTTGGATGGGGCTTTCTGGAATAGCAACACTCCATCAAAAACACAGTGGCACACCTGTACTCCAAATGGTTGAATAAGACGAAACATATGACATCAAAACGCTGGGAATCATATTAAAAAGAAAAAGAAGGATGCTGGCTGTAGTGAAGATAAAGACAGCACCAAAGCACGAATAGACATGAAGAGTCAAGAGTTTTATGTATGTTACTCATGAAATGATTTATCTGTCATTTAACCTCTGTTCATAAGCCATGTTTGTTCTGCCTGATGTTGACATGAACACTGTATACATTGCGTATGAAAAGTTGTTCATTTGAATGAATGTTCCATCAATTATCACAAGTCACAGGATGAGAAATGACTACTGCTTATCTTTCCGGAGGCTCTAAAATACCACAAAGAAGGTAACAAAGGCTTCTTCTGGAATTTTCAATGGTAACTGATCGTGTACAATAGGTTTTGTTAGTGGAAGGAAGGATGTTACAAATTCATGTTGAATATTAAAAGAAAGAATTTATGTCATTGTTGTTCACATAAAACTTTCAAAAATTACCTTCCCACTCTAATGAATTCTTATTTAGACCCCTTAGAGGAAAGGTTGAACTTTCAATTTCACATAGTTTATTTTGTATGAATCTAATGTAAAACAAATGTAACAGTAATTTTTCTATCTGTTTGCATAATCATCTCTACTTAATTGGCTGCAAGAAATTGTTCTTGCATGTGAACAAGGACAAACAGGGCAAATGTAAAAATAGAACTTCTGATAGGTAAAAGTTTATTTCTCTCAAAAATTAATTTTTGCTAAATGAGTTTGAACTTCTGTTCACTGAAACTTATATTATAGACCTTTTGTGTTATCTACACAGATTTATATTGCTTTTCCTTCTTAGATAGACAATAGGAGTTCATTGCTTATTGGATAATATGCCTATATTGCAATTTTTTTTCAAAGCAAGCCTCTATTTTGAGATTACAATGGATTTCTATTCTAATTAGCTACTTTCTCCTCATGCATCATACCCATGAGATAGCTGTTTATCAATTCTAGCCCTGCTCCTTACTGCGGTCTAAAACATGGTGACTGAAATTAACACCAGAGTTTGAAAACCCGGCTTTCTAGTAAACTACACGCAGACTGACCGGTTCCATGCAGAAGACCAAGGTTTGGCATTACACACAGACTTTTGCTGGAAATACTGCAAGAGAAATGATTATTAAAAACACTAACTACATTTTATATTGGGCACTCAGGAAACACAATCATAGCATCTAACTTGGAAGTTTGGTGCCACCATGGTCTTTATTGAGAAACATGTGGCTGACAATTGAGAAGCTGGGAAATATTGTGTGGATTAAAGGAAATAAATTAAGAGCTGAGTTATATAAATCTTGAGGGCTCGTTGCACCTGGAATCATTTTCATGGCAGTACATACAATTGGTCTTTCTCCTCTTTAAAGTATCCTGGCTGCAGAATGAAAATTGCTGTTTTGAGTAAGTACTATACAAATCTTTCGTTTGGCCACTTGAAAAAGGATTTTTTTTTTTTGGAAAACATTTTTTTTTCCTGAGATTTACAAGAAGTACCATAGTATTTTTGGTAGAGGTTACCAAATTCTTCTGTCACACATCTTTAATCCAGGGCCAACCTTCTCTCCTTGTGCATTTTTCTTTAACTTTCACCAAATACATTTAATTTAGCCTATGCTTAATGTTCTCAGAAAATCTGGGGAGTTGACACAGACTGAGTTTGGTAGAGACAATCTGGATATGGTATACAAAGTTTTAGGCATTTTAAAAGAGGTGGTTTTGAGGACACTTAACATACTGAATTTGTCTGTAGGACAAGAGAAATAAACATTAGTTTCCCTTCATACTATGTTTAGGGAGAAAAATAAAAAGATAATAATATTGTCATTTTTGATCTCCCACCTAACCATAGCATACTTCTAAGTATTCTATGTACATTATCCAATAATGTGAGCATTTATTGGGCATTTAATATGTGTCAAACTCTAGCTAAAGCCCTTTAAGTATATTAACTCCCTGAATCCTTACCAGGAATCTGATTAGGTAAGTATTTTGTTATTTCAATTTGCAGAGGAAGAAACTGAAGCAGACAGAATTTAGAGCTCTTAAGCAGTTTCTAGCTTGCTTGCCTATACTACTCTATTCTCTTACTCAATATCTATAATATCCTGCAAGATGGGCATAATTATTCTTTTTGCATACACATGAGGACAGAGGAAGTTCAGCAACTGAGTTGCTTCCCCCAGAATATAGCACTCTATAGCTGGTAGAGCCAGAATTCAGCCCAGGACTGAACAATGCCAAAGCTTGTGCTTCTCCGTCACAAGAGCTACGCTTTTTCTGGAAGCCTAAGTCAACACCTTTAGAGAGCTTGCCTACGATTGTGTGACTGGGAAGACTCTGGGGCCACAATCTGAAGTCAGTGTGGCAAGGGCACTGGGGTCTGTCCAGAGCGGTAGCCCATACACATGGTTCCAATTGGCCTCCGTACCCATGCTGCAGGGTCAGTGCTCAGAATGAATTGGGAATTTCAGAGTGGTTTGCTTCCCAGAGTGGACATGCGCCTTCAGACAGGCTCTTTGTGGAAATCCCGCTGGGACTTCCACATAACATACATATTTGTAATGCCTTCCCCTGCCTCAGGCTACAAGGGTGCTTTGTAGTCAGAACCTAGCTCATTTTAGTATCCCATCTGGTCTTTGGTGGAGCACATTGGAGAAAGTGAACTATAGATTAACCTCCAAGCCAGAAAATATTTTTATGGTTCCCATTTCCATAGGGTCACAAGGGTGTATGAGAATAGAATGCTTGGCAGGAAGTAAAAATCCATACTCTCAGAAATATTCTTCTTTCTAGTTCTGACTCTATCTCTTTAGACTCAGCTGCTTGTAAGATAAGAGACTACAAGCAGAGACCAGCGTGGAAAGCATCACACTGTTCCTATGGCAGTGGGTTGAAGAGAAAAACCTGCATACCCCAGGCTCTTCATGTTCAAGTCATATAGACATACAATTTCAATAATTGCCCGTGTAGGAGTATTATTTTTATATTACGGGGCTTTCTATCAATTTGGAGGATTAAAATGACAAAATATAATAAAACATACATTAGCGGTATTCTTTATATTCTTTTGTGAATACAAATGTGCACACTGTTGATATGGCTCTTGCTAGTTTACATAATTTTCCAAATTTGTGAGCACCATAAGGTTTGTGCTCCCAACTGTCTTTCTTAGGAGGAATCAGCTCATGGATTGAGTGCCTAGTTTTCCCTCTTTTACAAGGTGGAGATTAATGTAGTTATCTACAAGTTAAATCTGGCAAACGCAAATAAGCCAAGTCATGTGACTCTGGCTCCCTTGCAGTTGAGATCATGAGCCCACCATGACCAGAAATCTTATAGACTGACCCAGAGTTCTTGACCCTGGGTGTGTAGGTCCATAAGCTGATGAAACTGATAGCAAAATTTTGTGTCTGTTAATTGTGGGAGAAAGGGCCGTAGCATTCACCAGAGTCTGCACAAGGCGTAGAGCCCACAAAGTGGGAGACAGATACATGAAAATCCCGCTAACATTCCTTTCTTTCTGTCAGTCAGATTCCAAGGTGACGAAAGCAACAACATAACAATAAGAAACACATATAAATAATTTCTTTTTAAAAAATGTTTCCTCTGGCTTGCCCAGGTAGCACAGTAGGTTGACTGTCTGACTCTTGATTTTGTGTCAGATTCTGAACCTGGTTGTGGGATCCAGCCCTGCATTGGGTGCCACGCTGAGTGTGAAGCCTGCTTGGTATTCCTTTTCTTTCTCCCTCTGCCCCTTTCCTCTGCTGTCTCTCAAATATAAATAAATAAATAAATAAATAAATATTTCCTCACAGATAATGTTATTATTCTTTTTGTATGCAGAAGGTTTTGGGTGTCAATATGGGGATGTCTACTTCTTTTTCATGTGAAAAACATAACATAAAAATTCTGCAAATAATACATAAAGTAAGTCTATCACTGGCATAGAACCCTTCAGCTATTTCTTAGCTGGAAATGAAACATATTCATTGATGTTTCTATACAACATATTTTGAATGATTCAGACATCATTTATAAATAGCTACTGAAGGGTGCCTGGGTGACTCAGTCAGTTGAGCGTCCAACTCTTGATTTCGGCTTAGGTCATGATCTCAGAGTTTCATAAGTTGGAGCCCTGCGTGGGGCTCTGCATTGACAGTACGGAGCCTGCATGGGATTCTCTTTCTGCCCCTCCCCTGCTCCTGCACTCTTTATCTCTCTAAAAATAAATACACTTTAAAGAAAGAAAGAAAGAAAGAAAGAAAGAAAGAAAGAGACATAAATAAATAGCTACTGATGATATATAGTAGAAAACTACTTCGAATTTTGAATTTGGATCTTTTCCTGAGCTGGCGATATGTGGTACGATCCTCTCGTGAGGCTGAGTAGGGGCAGTGAGGTGCATTTCCCACCAAGGGCAAACAACCAACACACTTAGACTCTGTGCCCATATAAACATTCTGTTTTTCATATTTTACATATGAAAATACAAAGATCAGAGGAGTTAGGTGACTTACATAAGATCACACAGGTAGTGGTTGTTGAGGAGAGTCCCAGGCAAGGCTGAGTCCCTGGCTGAGTTCAAAGCATTCCTTAGGACAAAACTTGGTGATAAGCCCCTGTCTCTGGACATCCTGGCTCCTGCTTCCTTTAAGACCTTCTGGGGAAAGCCAGCCATGGACCACAGAAAGATAGAGCATTTCTCTTGCAGTGTGATTTTCATCATGGCCATTTCCAAAGCATTTGAACTGGAATTAGTTGCTGCATTGAGCCACCGTGAACTTGCATGTCCCTCCAGGGAGACCCCAGCCTTAAGAGATGATTGCAATTGGTCCCAGGAGGAGCCTTCAATTCATCATTGGTCTTTCCAATTTGTGCTGTCCATAGGAATCCAGGACAGTAAAGAGCTAAATAAAACCTGCTGTCTGAATGGGGGAACCTACATGCTGGGGTCTTTCTTTGCCTGCCCCCCTCCTTCTATGGCTGGAACTGTGAGCATGATTCACACAAAGACAACTGTGAGTCTGTGCCCCCATGACACCTGGCTCTCCAAGAGACGTTCCATGTGTAAATGTTGGTGCAGCCAACTTCACTGCTTTCCTCAGACATTTCTACCGGGATGTGAGGCCCATGAGATGGATGAGCACTTTCTGGTTTCCAGGACTCCAGAATTAATAAGCATCTTTGGGCACCACTTTTTTGTTAGCTGGCATCTGCCTTGCTATACAAAGTTACTGTTGGGGTGCCTGGGTGGCTCAGTCGGTTAAGTGTCCGACTTCAGCTCAGGTTGTGATCTTGCATTTTATAAGTTTGAGCCCTGAGTCAGGCTCTGTGCTGACAGCTCAGAGCTTGGAGCCTGCTTCAGATTCTGTGTCTCCCTCTATCTCTGCCCCACCCCTGCTTGTGCTCTGTCTCTCTCTCAAAAATAAACATAAAATTTTTTTTTTAATTCGAAGTTACTGTTAAAGGACACTTGCATATGCAATATTTGTCATACAATTCCATAACCTGTAAAGGCTGTCACTCCAATTCCCTAACTGGGAGATAATCATTTGTTAGTTGCCTCGAAATAGTGGAAAGATTTTCATCATGGTCCCTAACATTTCCCTAACATTTCTTAAAGTACAAACTACTTTCCTCTGCCCTGCCCTCTCCAAAAAACTTTTTTTAAAAAAAGCCAGCCATATCTACATTGTGACCAAGTTCTATGTTTCTTAGTACATGTATCTCTACCAAGGGTTTTTTCTTCTTATTTTCCTTTAAACAATTGAACTCTATCTTCAGATCATTAAAGGCTGCTCCTAACATGGAATTGAGGCTAAAGCTTTGGGTAGAGAGTTGATCAAAATCAATCAAGAACTCATCTTTAAAAGGAAAGGAAAGGAAGCCTCTGTAAAGTGAGCAGATGAGAGGTCAGGGGGCAGATATTAGAGGTGGGGGACAGGACACTGAAGTATTGGAAGTGCGCATGTGTACCAGGGATGCTAGAAAAGAGGAAGCAAATGGGAAAGAAATTGGGCAAACAAAAATGGATTACCTGGTTGACGATTAGATGGGTCTGAGAAGCAAATTAAAAAGCTAAGTTGGAAGGCAGGTTTCTATCATCTATAGAAAGCTATAGAAGACAAGGACACCCCTTTCTTCTCAATGCGTGGCAAAGAGATTGAAGTGTCTTTGGAAAAAAAAAATTCTATCTAAATTTCCCCAACAAGGGAGCTTAATAAATTATGTTTTCTCCATACCTTGCAAGTATTTTAACGGTTGTAAAAGAGAGAACACTCACAGCATATTTGGTTGTAAACCAAGTGATATAACTATGTATTGTAAAACCCATTGTTTAAATACATCGTGCATGTAAACATGCCCAGTAAAACTGGAAAACATTTTGAAAAAAAAATTTTTAAAGATCACACAGCTGGTAAATGATACAGTTGGGATTTAGCCTGAGGTGATTTTGGATCTCACACTCTTGTGCTTCTCACTGCCTCACCCAAGTGTGATGCGGCCCCCTCCACTGGAGGGTATCTTTCCTCTCTCTCCAACAATGTTGTAGTCATTCTGTCAATATCCATCTTTCTGGTTCTCTTTTCCATGTATCCATTGGTGATAACTGTCTTCTTCTGACTGACATATCCTTTCTCCAGCCATATCAACACTCGTAATCAGCTACGGTGAAGTCCGCACCCCAGAGCCACTCCCTTCTCTCTAAGTTAGGTATTTGTAGTCTGCAACTTTGGATTCCTATTTTGGAATTTTGCTACTAGAAGATGTTTGTTCTTCATCCCCAGGTTCTTAGGTTTACTTCCCCCCCGTGCTTCCTCCACAGAAAAGTAACACTAGAGACAGTTTGTGGAGGTGGAACAAAAATGAACATTCTGTGTAGTCAGTAAAAAAATGAGGCAAAGACAAGAGCTTCAGGCTTTAATGAAAAGAGAGAAAATGAGAAATGAATTAATAAAAATTGGGGGCCTTATATAGGTACTCACTTAGCAAGTAACTCAATCAACAGACATGACCCAAGGTTGCCCTTGGCAGCAGAGCTATAAAGATGAATTGAGGGAGCTTGCAAGCATGTAGGGGGAACAATCACGTAGATATGATCATACTGCTGTGTGGTCAATGCTCGGAGAGAAGGGTGTACATAGTGCAAATGGCATGCAGGGCGCCAACTCCAATAGTTTTAAAAATTAAGAGTGGGGACTGAAAATTGACCGAGATGACACCATATGTTTGTATAGTACTTTATAGTTTTAAAGTGTGTTTGCATGCATTATTTGTTTGCTCTTCCTCAAGCACTTAGAGATAGAACAGATTATCTCTAATAAATGAAGAAACATAAGAGACTTGCCCCATCTCTTGTTCCTAGGTCCACGCCTTCTGTTTCCCATGACACCATCTTCCCTTTATGGCATTTAAATGTGACGCCACTGGTGCTAATTAGAAAATGGGAGAACCTAGGTTGTTGTTTTATTTTCCTTTTTAAAAAAGAATAAATATTAAATTGGTTTGGACATGAACACTTCTTAACATTTTCCATAATGCCTGCACAGTGCTTATGACAAAATTGCAGCCTGACTAGCGGAGTGATCTTGGTGATATTGAATGCGGATGAAAAAGCCTCTGCCAGTCAAAGCCTAATGTGTCTAAGGGATAGAATTTGTCTTTCCTTTGAAATTTTAAGGAATCTTTTTCATGGTTAAAGGTTAAAGCTTGTCTCATTGGTTTCCTTTAAAAATATGTTTTCTAACTTGGGCTCTGTGTGTTATTATAACAAATAAAAACATTGGGAAAAGCTCTGGATGTGCTTTTTCCTTTAGATAAGTGTTATGCTACTAGACCATATGACATCATACTTGGCTCTAATGTTTGGAAACCAGACAGTATAAAAGATGGCAAGTTCTAGTAGCCATGTCATAACAGGGGATGAAATATAAAACAAGACTGACAAGAAGTTTGAGGAAACTGACTATTTTTTAAATTGTGCATTTATCATGACAGTTTTGGGGTTAATCTCTGGAACCAGCACAAGGGTGAATGAGGTAATAGTTGCACATGTTATGGATAAGATAACCAAAGGGGGGAAAAGCCCATTTCCAGGCTAATGTGCAGCTAAGATTATGTGCCTGATGGCTGGAAACTGTTGTGTGGTTAGGATAATACACTGTTCAAAAAAAAAAAAAATGATGGTGATGGAATGGTGAGCAATCACATTGGATCTGAAGCTTTCTGAATGGGGGCAGGAAACAGAGTAGGCTGGAACACAGCAAGAGAAAGATTTGGGAAGCAAGAAAATAGGAGGTAAACTGCAAGACCCCCTCCCAGAAATGACATTATAAGGGTTGGTAATTAAAACTTCACTGAAAAGTGAAATCTAATGATAAAACCAGCTTAATGCTGTTCACGTGTACATTAGGGTAGGAGAGGAGATTGCAACATTGATTCCCATTCCTGACTACCCAGATGTTATTCCCATCACAGAAATGTTCAGAGATCTTGTTTGGACCCACTTTGTTTTATTCCGTGGCTTTGAGGAAGGGGAAAGAAAGCACTGCAAAGGACGTGTTGACTGAAATGCACCATTAATTTCATGTCTCTTTTGTAAAAAGCACTTTTAAAGTGTGCCAAGATATTTTAAGTGTTTCAACAACATGCTTTTGTGACAATAGAGAAATGAGGGTGCACTTTCATGGTATCAATAAAAATATCTTAGTAATTTACGGAGTTGGACTGAACTCTAAACTGGGTCACAGGGAAGCTCCTTCAGTGTGAACAGAGATAGCAGCAACCTCTATTTTGTTCCTGAGCCACTGAGATCAGCGTAAACATGCTCTCTGATTGCTTCTGCAATCTGAAGTCTTGGTTGCCAGGGGGCTTGAGTTTCTGGAGGGCCTCCATTTTTGGAACTCTCTTCTTTTCCCTCCCCAACAGACCCCAAATTTACAAGCTTTGAGGTCTTAGAAGGAAAGCAAAAAAAGGCATATTTGTTTCTTTCTTAACTGGTGTAGGTTTCCAGATGGTATTAGAAACTATGACTGGCTGAGAAGAAACATTTGTTTGTGTCTCAGTCTTGTCCTTGGGTCCACAAATTTGGCAAATGGCTCACTTTGAATATCTAAGCAAATAAACAAAGCATTTTCAGTATTTGCTGACACTCATTATCCTATCCTCAAACTTTGCCAGATGCAAACACCAAAGGCCAGTATCTCTAGGTTTTGTTCTATTCGGAATCTCTTTAGAAAATTGCACCAGTGAGAACTCCATGTCTGATTCTTTGTATTCATATATCTGTGGACATGGGATTCTACTGGTTGCTTGCTGATGAGTTAAGTTGCATATGTCTTGTTGACTGAATCCTGCAATGTCATGCCAGTGCGGCACTTTCACATGAATGTCACATTACTTGAAAGTTTCTACAATTCCAGTCACGGTGGGAGGCAGTCTAATAGACAAAGATGTTTTCGAGAGAAAAGTATCCACAATATTATGGAGGTATTGAGGAATGCACGTACCACTTTTCAAGTCTGTTGCTGCAAGAGAAATAATGAAGGAAGCAATGAGGCTTGATGGAAAGAGATAAACATGGCCTTCAAGGTCCACGGGTGTATGGCTTCAAATTCTGGCTCTGCCATTTCCTTACCTAGAGCACACTCTACGTCTCAGAACCTAGGTTTCCTTATCTGAAAGTGGGAAACCAACAGGCTTCACAGAGATGTTATGAACAGTAAACAGGTTAATACATGAAAAGTGCCCAGCACTGGGCCTGATATATGAAAGATGCTCAGCAAACACTGGTTCCTTCCTCCAAATAAGCAATAAAAGATCCACAGCTGGGGGTATAAGGAAAGCTCTGCCGATGGCCTTGGAGAGGAGTATTATAGGATGCATAGAATTTCAGTCTACGTGGTATGAGAAGCACTGTAGAGGAAGGAAGACGGAATAGTGTTAAGGAAGGAAGTGATTTGGGGAATACTATGCATTTCCACTTGACTAACTAATGAGGGAGCTCTGTGTAGGGATGAGGCCAAGGAAGGCCTCCAAATGCAATGCTAGGAATTATCATAAAATTCTGAGAGCAAGAAGTATCAATGAGATAATTAGGGGGCACTGTATAATTGGAGCCATTCCAAAGGAACATTCATCTGGCAGCAATATATTCGTTGGATTACAGTGGGGAGCGACAGAGGCAAGGAGACTGGTTAGGACAATTGCAGAGTAGTAGCAAAGAGAAGTAATGAAGAGAAGTGATGAAGGTGGACACCGGTGTGGACCAAGAAAGGGAGGAAAAGGGCATGCAGGTGTGAGATGAGCAAAAAAGGAAATGGCATTGCTCCTTTAACTCCTGCCTAGAAAACACCCTTTCTACTCACTCTGTGTCTCTCTGTATTTTTCAGGACAGAATCTGGTTTGTTTTCAGGTTCCCCTCTCTGACTGTCAGGTCGGGAGTGTGCTGAGAACTGCATTTTGCTCATCTTGGTTATTTCTAGACTCTACCACAGAGTCTGAGAATATAGTTAGCCCTTGCAAAGAGTTTGTTTAGTGCAGGAACAAATGTTGAATAGATGTGGAAGAGAGACAAAAAAAAAAAAATGGAATGGCAAGGGGAAAATAAAAAGAAAGGAGAGTAAAAGATAAGTGCTAAATTGAGGGGAAGGAAGTAAAAAGAAAGATGAGTGGGATGTTTTGGAACAGCTTGAGTTCATTCACAACCAGGACGTGGAATTGCAGCCATTAAAAATTAGATTAACACTTCCCTTCTTTTTTTCCTTTACGCTGAAGCCTTCACCCCATGCACTGCCCTTAATAAATAATACTTGATGAAGATGGTGATGATGTGTCCTCTTCATGTTAATCCAGGCAGTTCTCAGTTTATGAATGGGTTGGGTTCCAAATGTCTGTTGTAAGTCAGTTGTTTGGCCGTTGGAATGTATTTTTCCTTTGAGACAGTCAGCATAACAGTTAGCGGTTAAATTCTGCTTCACAACAGGCTATTTAATCCACAAAGTGTCGGAATTACAGTGCAAATGCACTGCAGAGTAGTAACTCCTTTTAGGCATATTACATACTCCTTGATGGTTTGCAAAGTGCTTTTGCATACGTTACAAAAATGGATTCTCTCTGCCTAATATTTTTTCCATGGAAAAATGTGTTCCAAGTTTTAAATGAGGAGGCCAGGAACACATCCTCCACCCACTCTGGTCTCCATGAAACGACTTGGCTTCCACAGACAGGCTCCCACACTGTCCTTCCCAGAGGCGCCCGCTCCAGGGGAGACCCTGAGACAGGGAGGTAGAGAGGGTATATGTCAGCACAAGAGGGCCCATGATGAGCATCGCCATCCCTGGCTTTCTAGTCAGAAGAACCAGTCTGTAGCTGGAACGTTCCACTCACCAGCTGGTAACCTTGTGTGAGTGTTCAGTTTCTCCTTATATAGAGTGGGGATAGTGATGCCTACCTCATGGGGCTTTGTGATGACTAAAATGTGATAATGAATGAAGGAGCACACAGCAGACACTCAAAAATGTTCTCTGGACCCCCCTCCCCACATGCCCACCACCACCAAACTCTGAAGCAAAATGGGTAAAAAGGGGCTCCTTCTGGGTCTATAGAGCAAGGGTTAGGAGCTAAGAGGCTCTTGTGGGGTGTTGCCCTGATGAGTAACCGAAAGGGGAGCAGTGAGGACTCAAGGGTGGTAATTGTCCCAGACACTAGTGGCAGCTGTGACAGCCATTTCTGCATCAATATTGTGTGGAGCTCTTTTAGAAGGGGAACCAGCTCGGGACACCTGGGTGACTCAGTCGATTAAGCATCGGACATAGGCTCAGGTCATAATCTCAAGATTTGTGGGTTTGAGCCCTGCATTGGGCTCTGCGCTGACAGTGTGGAGTTAGCTTGCTTGGGATTCTCATTCCCTTTCTCTCTTTGTCCTTCCCCCACTTGCATTCTCTTTCTCTCTCAAAATAAATAGACTTGAAAAGGAAAAAAAAAAAAAAGGAAGGGGACCCAGCTCTGAGCTGGGTAGTATCCCTGTCACTGATATACCCCCGAATCTTCAGTCACTTAACACTGTAGAAGTTTAGCACTGGTGGAAGAGGGAAACAAAAGTGCTACCGGAGGATGTGCATTGGAGATTGGGTCAAGCCTGGAAGGGGGCTCCCATCACTTCTGCTCATAGAGCATTGGCTCACGTCATGTGACCATATGGGACTGCAAAGGAGTGGAAAGTGTAGCTTGTTACTTGTCCGGGAAGAAGCGGAAGTAGCTTTAGCGGTCAGCTAGCAGTCTTTGCAACAGATGGGGGTAAGGGTGCTAAGTAGCTACTTGTTGGTACAAATTGTTTGCAAGTGACTAATTATAAGTAAACAAACAAGAACCACAGGACTGCAACTCAAGATAAACAAATGAGTCAAGCTGAATGAGCACTAGAGGATTTCCAGTAAGATAATGGCCTCAGCACTGTGGGGTAAACCTTGACATGTGCTCTAGTTTTCCTTCTTTGGCAGAAATAAAAGAGATTAAACAGATCAATATTAAACAGTTTTCAAAGTAAATTAAAACATAAAGATAATGATCGTTTAAAATGCCTCTACCAAGAAACTGTTTAAAATAATGCCACACTCAGTAATATAATTTAAGGTCAGGTATTTTAATGTATTGGCTCTGTGTGAAGACACAAATAGTCACTTTTCTTGGCATGGAATTCAGTGTATCACAGGCAGTGAGAGTTGCAAATTATGTATGTCCCTTTGTCCCTTTTTGCCTGGGTTTGTAAAACGATATTCTTTTCTAGAAGAAAAGTTGCTCAAAAACCAACTTAAAATTCCATCTAAATGCATCTCATTAAAAGTTCGGAAGCATTTCTTTTGTTGCATTGATCTAAATACTGGTTTGAAAGCCAATGACTAAAGAGCAGTAACTGCTTATTCCCAAAGAACAGGGAATGAGGCCGTTGAGGGAGGGAAAATAGCTCTATGTTATAACCTAAGACATTGCAGTTACCCTGCAAACACGGGATCACTTGGGGCATTTCTCAACTTGGGAAGCATTTGGCTATTGGAGTGACTCTCACTCTTGGCTTCTTGGTAGAATCACCTGGGGAACTTTGAAGCATTCTGATGCTCAGGTCATACCCTAGACCAATTAATCTCAGGAAGTAGGACCCAGGCACCAGCGTGTTTTAAAGCTCCCTAGGTGACTCCAATTCACAGCACAGTTTGGGAAGCGCTGGTCTATTAGATAGGATTACCTGCTATATGAAAACAGCAAGTTCTAGTTAATCAGCTCAGATTTAATCATTTAAATCACATGCCAGACACCGTGCTTGGTCTTGGGGGCTAAGACATGGGTTCTGGCTTCAACTGTGTCATTGTTCTGGGAGAGAGGCTAAGCTTAGCAGGGCTGGAGGATGGGGGGGTAGGGGGCGGTGGTGAAGGGCTATAGACTGGGGGTAAAATTGGTTCAAATGTGCATCAGTGAAAGGAAGAGAAGATCATAGCAAATATCTGATAATAGTCATGCTTTGTAGCTGAAGAAACTGGGACATACATTCAGAAGGACTCATTAGAGGAAAATTTTATCTTAGGAGGGGATTAGAAGCTAGGACACCATTCTTGTGGATAGCACACCATTACTTTTGCTTATCTACTCCAGGCTCTCCTAAGGATTTAAAAACAAATAAACAAACAAAACAAAACAAAACAAAAACCCAAAACCAAATCAAGAAGCCTTTTTATAAAATTGCTTAAAAAGAATAATACACTTCTAGATAAAATTTACATAATATAATTTGTTTAAAATACACTGTAAAAAAGAACACTAACTTGTAGAAGACATAGTTTTCTCTTAAATGGTTAGAATTGAAGAGCTTTTGCCAGGCAGCAGGACAAAATTTTATTGTATAGGCCAATGGCAGCATTCTGATAGGGTTTTATTCTATAATATTCCAAAGATAATAAGATACCTGATAAATGATAAGCCATGGGTTCTTTTTATTTTTATGTTTTCATTTTATGTTTATTTCATGGGGTGGGCTACTCTACACCTTTCCCCAGGTAGGATCTGTAATTGCACTTGTTCTTGTTATTAGATGAGTAGATGTCTGGAAAGGGGTGGGTATTGAGCCCCAGGTCTGCTCAGGATCCCTGGGACTGTGTTTTCTTGTCTGTGAAATGGTGATAGTAAATGGTTGAAAAGCTAGAGTATTATTATTAATTATTATTAATAGAGTATTATTAACTCTAACAAATGTGAAAGGACCATACACAGGTTTTTATACTCATTAAGTGAATGCTAGTAGGTGCATGGGTAGTGGGAACGTGTTTCTTCTCTGAAGTGCATTTAGAATATCTACTTGATATTATGTGCTAGTTCCCCTTAATGAACTTTGCTCATTCCTTTCTCCATGATCTGGAAGTAGTCGTGGTAATGTCCAATAAAACTGAAATGACAGAATTCTACAGAGTTCCTACAGTATTGATGGGGGTGGGATATCTAGGTATTAGTGAACAAAGCTAAATCAGGAAAGAATAAAACAGTAATTTAGCAACAATTTTACATATCTCACAATAATTTAAAGCATAACACAATTTGTAGTACAGTTTCTAGAACATAACTGGATTCTCAAGTGTTGTCAAGACTACCATGAAATCAAAAGTTCATTCTATAATTCAATATTTTTAACAAAATCCACTTATCTTGATGATGTATAGATTAGTTAATGATAACTTTAAAAGGCAATTCTTTCTAGGTTCTGGGAATAACAGGTAAGCATAATTTGTGTATGAATTCTCTGTGATTTGACTCATAGAATAACAGACCTTTCAGTCTGATGCTGGTGTTTTAAATTTAAACATCAAGTCAGTTTACACATCTGGCCTTACTTGGTGGTTTTCTAACTTGCCAATGTTATATCTTAAATGTACTTATATTAATCATAGTTCAAAATAGCCACATCATTAAATAATAATTTTTTGAAAATATATGTTCTTAGAAATGGGACATACACCCGCTTCAGTTTTTGTTGTCAAATCACCGGCTGAGAAGGGGGTAGGGAGGAAAAGAATGCCAGATCTGCATTTCGGGCCATCAGCTAACTCCCAGAGTTGTTTCATGTGAGTCTCGATTTGGTTGCCAAAGGCAAGATGGAGACGCATGTGGCCGCACTGTCATACTCCCCTGCCAGCTGCAAACCTCATCACAGTTCCTGTGAAGTACATTTCCACAGATCAGGTTTCTGCCAGGGAAGACTTTAACAATCTCCTACTCCACTTTCAACCAACAACAATTAGTATTAGCAAATGGTTCAGGCCACTGCCTGGGATTACATATGATTTCTATTCAAAAAAAGACAAACTTTTACTCAAACCAGACCCACATGCTGAACACTTGAGCTCCCCTCTTAGATATAATAAAATTGAGACAGTTTCTATCTTTCATTTAAATAAAAAATCACTCTCACATTTGAAATCAAGTTGGCTGTCTTCCCTTGCTGGGTTAGCCATCTGGTAAGAGGGACTTTTGGAGGACTTATGTTCAGGCCAGGCGTTTAGGGGGAAAAAAATCATTATCCTTTTGTCCTTTTGTGCCTTACTCTTTTAATGTGGTCAAACTTTTTTTTAAAGGTTTTCACAGCAGGGTTTTTTTTCCCCTCTCTTTCAGATAACACATATGGCAAATAAGTTAAAATCTTAATACATTTTACAGTCAAAATTTGCTTTTTCAGAGTTGCGGATCAGAAAAGCACAAGCCTGATTGAGGTCACTAAGGCTCAGTGTAAAACAATAGAGATTCAAAGCATTCACTTACTCCATGTCTGTGGTTCTTTTAACACAGCTACATTATTTTTCAGGGTAAGGTATTTTTCAGGTAAGGTCAGTTTTTCCTTGCCGTGTGTTTCAAAGGCTTAGGATTTCCCCAAATAGATGATAACCCTAGCATGTCCAGGCATTTTACTGTTCTTCTCAGTTAAGTTCTTAAAAAAAAACCCAAAAAACAAAAAACAAAAACAGGTCTTGATGGCTGCTATCTATCCAGTTACTCTTCTGGTGTTTTCTGCCTGAGTAGAGTCTGATTATATCAAACAGGAAATCTGTTCAGGACAACCACCTCATAGGAACCATTGTTCCTATTACATTTCTGGACTTTAGAAAATCATAGATAATTCAAAGTTACAAGTTTCCTGGAATTGAAGGTTGCTAAAGAGCTCATTCCTGTTTTACAGATGAGGTAATTAAATATCAAATAAATAAGATGATTTTTTATAAGCCCACCCAATCCAGAGTGGAGGGGGGCCTAGAACGTAAATACGCCTTCTGCCTTTTATAACTTTACTCATTTTCCCACATCAAAATACAGATGCATTGCATCTTTGAATAGATTTTTTTTATGATAGTGACAATTTGCGTGCATTTTCATAAAATGTTCATCATGAAACTGTGCAGATCTCAATTAGGAACCTAATTTGCCTCTTGCAAGTCATGAAACAAATAAATGTGGATATGAAACATAATCTTTATGCCTGGTACCCTAGGGTCATGGGGAATATTTTATTTTGCTCCTTTGTTATTTCTAAAGAAAACATCCTGGTACATTTAAACATTTTCAGATTAAAATCTTAAAATCAGTCAGTTTGATACTCGTTTTCTCAAGGGGAAGGAAGGAGAAAAAAATCAGCGGTGAAGTCGATGGCACGGAAAACCTATAAAATGGCTTTTAATTAAAATGTCATTTTGGCCAGGCTGAACTGAATTTCCCGAGATCTTCTTCTTTGTATGACATAGGCCGCAGGGGAGATGCTTGAGAGATTTGGAAGTGGAAAGGAAGCTATTTTGTAGCGCACACACACGTGATTGCTGATCTGCTGACTCACCTTGACATGAAGCAGTAGCTGGGTCTGTAACTGCTCTGCCTCCCCCGGTCTTCCATCAGCTTCTCTGTCTCCTGAGCCTGGCCTGTGTGTTTAGCTCTGTGACTGAGGGGCTTCTGTAGGACCTTGGATCCGTTTACTGTTGACTGTAACATGTTACCACAAGCATAGTCACGTAAAATAATTTCTTGCAGTTCTATACGTTAGATGTCTGACCCTGCATCTCACTGGAATAAAGATCTTTTTAAAAATCCTGTGTTTGTTCTGATAGGGAAAAGAAGTTTGCATAATTGAATTTCATGATGGTAGTATTGTTTCTGCCAAAGCTGGGAAAAAGTAAATGGTGGGGAAATTTTTAAGTAAATCTTTTTTTCCCATTATTTTTTTCTTTAAAACCCAGGATGCAATATGAGAATATTGCAATATTATGAGATTAAACACCTGGAATATAAAAGCATTTATGTTAATAATAGGCAAATTAGTATATTATATTATATTATATTATATATTATATCATATTATTATATTATAATAATAATAGGCAAAATAGTAAATAGATAATCCTGGGAAATCAATTCGAACAAGTTGGGGTCTGGGAGTAGTTACTCTTTTTCATTAAACAACGACATTCTTCATGAAAGAGGTAGGGTTTGAGATTCTTTTGTAATGAGGGGTGCCTGGGTAGCTCAGTCTGTTAAATGTCCAACTTCAGCTCATTTCGTGATCTCATGGTTTGTGGGTTCAAGCCCTGCATCGGGCTCTGTGCTGACAGCTCAGAGCCTGCTTTGGATTCTGTGTGTGTGTCTCTCTCTCTCTGCCCCTCCCCCACTCATGCTCTGTCTCTGTCTTTAAAAAATAAATAAACATTAAAAACGATTTAAGATTCTTCTCAATGAATGAAGACAAAAAATTGTTTCTGGCAGCAAGCTCTTTTTCTCTAATGTATTGCCAATCCACTAGGAACAGCTAGATTTTTTTCCTGTCCCCATTTTATCTGCTCGTCTGAATGTGAGTAGAAAGTGAATGCAGTTATGCAAGTGCAATCAAATCACGTAGGTAGTTTCGAAAATATAGTAGTGTAGGTATAGTCACAGAACTCCCATGTATAATTGGCAGAGACAAGTCCTCCGCATAGAATCTTGCAGAGAAACATTGGTACTTACTCAGAATCACCTGGAAATTTAACCGTCTGTAAAAATTTTGAAACTTCGTGGATACCCACGAATCCAATACACATTGGAAAAGAGCATGTCCAATTTATCTTTTTGTCTAACTTCATTCAAAACTGTTGCATTTGTTGATCAGCTGGTGTGCTGATGCAGATCCCAAAAGAACATTGCTTCCTCCGAGAACACTTATTTAACCACCCACATCCTGGCCCGCGGCCCACTGGCACACTCGCCCCCTTTGTGAATCAGGACTAGAGTGTAAACTCAATCTGCTACACACACAATGGCACATTCCTGGTGCTGGGCTGTCTAGACCATTTCCTTCACACAGTGGCTCAAGGGTCTTTTTACAGAGCAATTACTGGAATGTTAAATTGCGGGTAGTGGCTTCTTCAACACATTCCTAACCCAGTTCAGACAGTGGCGTTTTAAGTGGCCTTCTTCCACAGATTAGTATGGTCATTAACGTGCCTCTTCACATTAGCTCTAAAAGTGAGTTTTCTGGCAGCTGAAGCTCTTTACCTCTCACCTGTTCTTTCCCTAGAAATGGAGAGGATGTTGTCTCTGCTCCTTGCTTTTTTGGTGGTTTTTTTTCTGGACTGAGATATAAGTATTCAGGGAAAAATAGAATATTCAAAGCACGTGCCAGATACCTAGATACTCCAGCTCGCATGTGAGTTTTGAACTAGTTTGAGGAAATCCAAGGGTTTGAAAGGATAAATAATGTCTCTGAATTCCTGAAACTATGTCCACGGCCCCACATTTATTAGCCAGCCTAATTCGTTTCCATTTGCCTCATTTTCTCATCTCAAAAAAAAAGCTCCTGACCAATAACAATAACAAAATAGGTGTTAAGAGTGAGGCTAAAGAGATCAGAACAGAGGAAATACACTCTGTATGTGTTAGATATTATGTAAGGTGCAAAATAATACATATTTCTTAGAGCTAGAAACTATGGATCACTTTATGTTTGGTTTAGGAAAGCCTATGTTCTCTTAGTTTTGATAAAAATGTCGTCCTACATTTTCTTCTATTGTTTTTATTTCTTTTGCTTTGTTTGTTAACCCAGCTGTAACATATTCTTGGGCATCTCTTAAGATAGGCATCATATCCAATTGTCTCAACATCATTCATTGAATCCTCTTGTAGTTAATTTAAAAGATACTTTTACCACATTCTAATTCCCCCCTAAATAACTGGATTTGTTTCTGGTGCATTGACTTTGCCAATACCATAATGTTTTAATTATCGTAGCTTTCTATTGTGTTTTCATATTTTGTATATCAAATAAAAAACCTCTTGTCTATTCTTTTAGAGATGAGCTTTAGAATCAACTTATCTTATCTGTTAAGGAATCCCATTTAGGTTCTGGTTAAGATTATGTTGAATTTATAGATGTATCTGGACCAATTGGAAATTTCATGTTATTGAATCTTCCCGTGTAAGAACATAGTCTACTTAGGTGTAGACTACATTTAGAGGAAAAACAAAAAAATAAAACACCTCCACAATGCTTGAAATTGGCCAAACCACATGTCCCTTTTGTGACTTTTTCTAGGAGAGGTCAACTTATTAAATGTATTAGTTTTTAAAATTTTTTAAAAATAAGATGATTGCTTTGGCCACTTGAGTGTATAATCTCAGTCCTTTTGTATCACAGAATACTACTCAATAACTAGTTGTGACTAGATGGGAAGAGTTAAGTATTATTTCCAGACCTGTCAGCTTCTACCTCCAGTTTTACAACATCTCTCCTTGTGGTCAGTAGGGGGTGCTCCTGCAGCAACATGCCCTGTTTCAATGCCACTGAATCCTAACGAATTTCAAACCTTAGGAAGTATTGGTTTATAAATTATCAAATGCAGTTCTCACACATTCTAACAGACTCACATCTGTGGGCATTTTATGTAGAAGACAAGTAATGGGAGAAGGTGAGATCTTCAAAGTGTCTTGTAATCGAAGAAGGCCTGTATTATATAAGCACAGAAGGCAGAAAGGGATTATAACAACTTGTGTTTGGGCTAACGAGTGGAGCCTCTGCTTTTAGAGGCTGTTCTTTGGAGCTCTGGTGCCAGCAGACTGCTTTGTGAGCTGTCAGTTTCCTGATCTTAGTCCTTTAAGGGCAACATTTTTTAAGTGGTGCTTTAAATAGGGGAGACCAGCTCAGGAGAGCAATGAGCTGGAGCTATGGAAGGAAATGGGTCTGGTTGCAGACAATCCTATGGGAAAATTTTTGATTCTATCTACCAGCTTTGGAACAGTTCCCCTCACTGTTGATGGTGGTGATGTTGAAACAAGCGTGTCACTCTCCACTTCCCCTACCAATGAGCCCAATGCTTCTTCCTTGTGTTCCCAAACCATTCAGAGTTTATTTCTGTTTTGCAAATATCACATTTGGTGATATTTACCTGTGTGTTTGTTTATGTCCCCTTGTCAAGCAACATGAAGGCAGGATCACACTATGTTGTCTAGCATAGTGTTTGGTATACTGTAGACAGTCAATAATTATTCGTTCAATGGATGATAGAAGGAAAGGAGGGCAAGTAGAAAAAAAGGAAAAAAAAAGGTGTCATGGAGTAGTAAATTAATATTAGAGGATGGGGCACCTGGGTGGCTCAGTTGGTTGAGTGTCCAATGTCAGTCCAGGTCATGATCTCGCGGTTCGTGAGTTCAAGCCCCACGTGGGCTCTCTGCTGTCATCCTGTCAGCACAGATCCTGCTTCAGATCCTCTGTCCCCCTCTCTCTGCCCCTCCCCCACTTGCACTCTCCCCAAAATAAATGAATATTAAAAAAAAATTAGATGGTAAGTGAATTTTTAAACTGATACAGAATCTGGTAATAACAACAGTAAAAAAATTCACACAGAACATTGCTGGGTATAATCCAATACAAATGATAGCAACAAAAAGCAATTTGGTTCTTTTTTAAAATATATTTTTAAAATTTATTTGTTTATTTTGAGAGAGAGAGAGAGAGAGAGAGAGAGAGAGAATGCAAGTGGGCCAAGGGCAGGGAGAGAGGGGGACAGAGGGTCCAAAGTGGGCTCCATGCTGACAGCAGAGAGCCCGACATGGGGCTCAGGCTCACAAACCATGAGATGACGACCCGAGCTGAAGTCAGACGCTCAACGGACTGAGCCACCCAGGTGCCCCAGAAAGCAATTTGTTTCTAATGAGGTTAGTAATAATATTTGCAATAGCAAACATGTAACATAACCATAAACCTCATTGTAAAGTGAAGAGACCCTTTGGTATTTATGTAGATTCCAAAGTTTAATTGCATAATGTAAAAGTGTTCTTATAATAGCAAGGTTCGGGTATGTAGAGTTTCATGTACAATTTTATTAAAATCATATATCCTACTGAAATTCAGATATCACAATGTTAACTCATAATTCCGGTTGTGACTCTTGCTTGAATAGATTTTTTTTCCACTACCTTCTCTCTCTCCCTCTCAATAATGCATCAGCTATCTATTCGTTGAGGAGGTTAGTTCAGGTATTTACATTCATGGGTCCTTGGGTTACCTTTTTCAATAATACTACTAACTTTTCTTATCTTCAAACAACCACAAATGAGGGTATTTCTAGAGTCATCATTCTTCTGGATAGGCTCATTATCCAATTATCTAGTCTATATGAATTTTTCTTAGAAAACCTAAAGTTAAACTGAGTGATATAAATGCTGTTTTGAGTAGAACGACTTTTTAAGGTGCTCCCACATAAAAGCTTTATGTTTAATAATTTGATAAAAATAATTGCATCATTTTTTCTGTATTCTGTTGATTGCATATATTTACTTGAATAGACAGTTAAAACTATGAAAATCACTTGGACCAAAGGTTCATACTGACACTAACGTAACATATGCACTGTAGCCATAACCCACAGTATTTTATTTTTAACATGGTAAGTACTTTAAAAAGTGGAGAGTATGATCAACATGATCATTGATTCTCCTAAGTACCCTTTGGGTCCATCTCACTTTGTTCATTTAGTGTTGATTAAGAAAAT
Source organism: Panthera uncia (assembly GCF_023721935.1). NCBI lineage: Eukaryota > Metazoa > Chordata > Mammalia > Carnivora > Felidae > Panthera > Panthera uncia. The sequence continues at coordinate 45,564,560 of NW_026057580.1, forward strand.
CACTGGGAAATTAAAGGAAGCTAATGAGGAAGCAAGCTCTGGGAGATTAAGTGATTTTCCTAAGGATTATAAATCTGAAGATAGGTCCCTTTTCTTCCTTTTGTTTTTAAACTACCGGCCCAAACGCTCACTTTACATGGGATTATATATACTTTGTGAAAATTGTCATATGTTCTTGATATATGGTATCTCATTAATTTTATGTAATGTACTATTTACATTATTATTTATTATCTATGTTATTTGGTATAATATATTCAACTCAAACACAGCTATAATTGACTTTTTAGATATCTATAATGATGCAATGAACGGAAATTAGGAAGGCAAAGTGAATTTCACTTTTTAGAAAAATTTCATTGAATCAGATTTTTTTTTCCCTTGGAAGTTGCCTTGCATAATTTCTTTATATATTTTGGATATTAACCCTTTACTGGATTTATCACTTGCAAATATCTTCTCCTGTTCAGTAGATTGCTCTTTTGTTTTATTGGTTTCCTTTGCTGTGTAAAAGCTTTTATTTTGGTGTAGCCCCAATAGTTTAATATTGCTTTTGGTTCTCTTGCCTCAGGAGACATATCTAGAAAAATGTTTCTATAGCCCATGTCAAAGAAATTACTGCCTATGTTTTCTTCTAGGAGTTTTATGGTTTCAGATCTCACGTTCCATTCAGTCTTTAATCCATTTTGAGTTTACTTTTGTGTATGGTGTTAAAAAGTAATCTAGTTTCAGATAAAAAAGTTATATATATATATATGTGTGTATGTATGTATATATATATATATATATATATATATGTAATAGAATATTACTCAGCCATAAAAAATGGGATCTTGTCATTTGCAATAACATGGATAGATCTCGAGGGTAAAATGCTAAGTGGAATAAGTTAACCAGAGAAAGACCAATATCAGATGATTTCACTAATATGTGGAACTCAAAAAATAGAACTGTTATTTGCCAGAGAGGAGGGGGTGGTGAGAGGGGTGAAATAGATAAAGGGGATCGAGAGTATACTTATTGTGGTGGGCACTGAGTAATGTGTAGAATTGTTGAATAATTATATTTTGCACCTGAAACTAATATCACACTGTATGTTAATTATACTTCAATAAAAAAAATTTCAATGCTGCAAGTATTTTTGGAACATCTGCTCTGGAGGTACAACTTGCTCTATAGTCAGACTGCTAGGGTTCATTCTAACTGTTTCATGTAGAGTTGGGGTACCTCACATATGGGACTTAACCTCTATAAGCCTCAATCACCTTATCTGGAATATTCTTTAAGATAATTACAATCACTGCGTTTAAGGAGGCAGGAGGATTAAATGAAATAATTCATGTAAATCAATTAGTATAGTGCTTACCACATGGTGAACTCTCAGTAAATGGTAGCTATTCTAAAAATAAAAAATAACGGTAGCTAGTCTTACCATTATGCTAGGTCCATGGGCTAACATAAAAGATGTTTAAGACACTGCCTATATTTTTGAAGAGATTATAATATTAATAATATTTTTTTCTATTATATTAGGAACCTGGGCTCTGTGTAGTAGGTTGAAACATTACACATGATCAATATAAAAAATATTCCTACCTACAAAATGTACCTTTCATGTAGATATATAAATTATAATTGATATGCTTGTATTTTATTTATCTTATTCCTTTTATTGTAAAATAAAACAGGTACAGAAAAACACACACAAAATGTAAAGCTTGGAAAATTATTATAAGACAAACAGCTTGAAATCTCCACTCATGTTAAGAAATAGAATATTACTAGCTGTGATGATTAATTTTATGTGTTAACTTGACAAGCCACAGGATGCCCAGATTAAACATTGCTAAGAGGTGTATCTGTGAGGATGTTTCCAGACATAGTTACATTTGAATCTACGGACTCAGTAAAGTAGATCGCCCTCTTCTATGTAGGTGAGCATCACCCAATCCACTGAAGGCCTGAATAAAAGAAAAACTGGAGGAAGGAAGTATTCCCCCTTTTCTCCTGCTGAGACAGGAGCTGAGACATCTCATCTTCACCAACTCATAGACTGGGATTTACACCATTTGCTCCTCTGGTTTTCAATCCTTCCGACTGGACTGAATTATACCACCAGCTTTCCTGGGTACTCTAGCTTGCAGGAGGCAGATGGGCGAAGCTTCTCAGTCTCCATCATCACATGAGCCTGTGTATGCATATGCATATGTATATGTACATGTGTATCTATACCACCTATGCCTATATCCATAATCTATATGTCCTACCTGTTCTGTTTCTCTAGAGAACCCTGACTAATAACAGCAGCCTCTCCAGAACAACTTTCATGGAGCTATCCCAATCATAACACCCCCCTCCCTCTAAAAGTAAGGAAGATCCTGATATGTGTGGTAAAGACCCCCTTGCGTTTTCCTTTGGTTTTAACACTCAAGTGAGCAACTTTGAACACTATGGCACAGTCTTTCCCATTTAAAACAATTGATACATCTTCTACACCTCTTTTAATCTACAGTAGTCTACAGGATTCTCAGCCATTTCTTACAATATATCTGTGAAGAACCCAGAGCATCTCACCTTTCCAGAGTCAACAATCTGAATTTTGCTGAATGCATATTCATGGTGCTGTTCAACGTGTTTCTCTGTCCTTTTGTACTCTTGCAGACTGGCAGCTGGATCCAAATACTTATTGAGACTCAGGTTCAATTCCTTTGGCAATATGATGGTTTTCATCAGGAGACACATAACGTCTGCTATTTGCTCTTTTTTAATCTTTATAGCAGTGGATGTTCAAAGCGTAGATATATTATTTTATTGGGGTTACAAAAAGGTAATATTTAATTCTATTACTTCTTTTTCATTTACTGGTTGGCATAATTTTGTAAGAAAATGCTTTCTTCATCTACTATTTGGCTACCCAATGGTACATACAGTTCATAAAGGAGTGGCAGTATAAATGTTTGATTGTTTTCTTTTATTTACTCAATTTTTAGATAATGGAGAAGTTATCTGTTATTCTCAGGAGATGACCAATTAGTTTATTGTAAATATTGTTACAAAATATAAATATGTTTGATGGGTTTTAACTGATTATCATTTTTACCCTTCTTGATATTCATTGTCCTGTATTTGGCCTGTGGGAGCTTCTTTCCAGTTGGCTCTAGAGTCTTCTGATATTATAGAATGGTCTTCTTTTGCTCTTTGGTATGTCAAGATATTTTAGGTCATCTTATATATGCTTCTGACCTGGAATTGGCCATTTCTCCAAGAAGCCCCAATGTCTTTTAATAGGAAATGATACATAAAAACCACAATCTTAGCTCTAGGATCACTCACTGGCTTATCATCATTTCTAGGCTCTTTCAGAGAATTCATTCTAATATTTCCAATTCAAATATAGGGCTACAGGGTTTGTGCTTTACCTTTCCTGTATTATATCTGTATTTTCTTCTGTCTACACTGAAAATCTTGGTTATCAAAGATTGAGGAGATGATAGAATTCGATAGTACTCAGTTCCTTTATCCCATGTTACACAGGGGATAGTTTCAGAATAACAAAATTTATATTAAGGTCCCTATTATGATAATGTAAAGCCATTTAGATTTATTGCCATATGCAGTCTCTATTCTTCCCCTACCTTTTTTTTTTAAAGGTAATTATGTTGTATCTATATTATCAGGTCATATGTTCTTTATATTCTAGGATACCTTTCTTATTAAATCTTAGTTCTATAGGTAACGGTGTATTAAATGCTCATACCCCCCTCTGACATATGTCAATGTCCTCGTCGTTTTAGATGTCTGAAGCTCATTCTCTCATAAATTCCAAAGAAAGATCCATGGGAATAATATTCCTTGAGTTCCTACATGTTGACAACAGTTTGTCTCTGGCCTTTATACACTCTCATTCTCTCCCCTCGAGTGTTACTTCATTTTTTTTTTTTCTGGTATAATGTGCTGCTATCAAAAATTCCAACAATAATCTATTTTTTCCTTATAAATCCTCTGCTATTTTTACATAGATGCAAAAAAGTATTTTTTCTTGTTTTCTAAAGTCCATTAGTTTCACTAAATTATGTGCAGATATTGGTTGTTCTGAGTCAATATTCTCAAGTACCTGTGTTCCAATATGTAATTTCATTTTGTTTTAATTTTAGGTAAGTTTTCCTGAATTATACTGTTTGTGTTTATTCATTTTCTTGTTTTGTTTTTCTCTTTAGCAGAAACTTTTTGACTACCGACAATATTTATTCATATCTTTTTTCCCTTTCCCTTTTTAACCTCATTCTTAATCTGCTTTTTAAAATTGGGGTAAAATACACATTGCATTAAATATACTATCTAACCAGTCTAAGGTGTGCAATTCAGTAGCATTAACTACATTCACAGTGTTGTGCAACCGTCACCACCATCTCTCGAACGCTTGCATGGTCCCAAACTGAAACTCTCTACCCATTCTTCCCCTTTCCCTTTCCATTTACTTCTGATTTTCAAAAGTTTCATTCTCTTCACTTATATCTCTTTAGGCACTTTTTTGTTGTGTTTATTTATATTTGTGATCCTTTGGCTCTTGTCTTCATTTCTAAAATGATATGTTTCTTTTATTTTCAATTTTTTTTTTAAATCTGTCACCTCATTTCTGAATTTTTCTTAATCTGATATATGTTGGTTTTGCACATCTTGTGTCATCATTTCCTTAATGCCTTTTTGCTTATTTGGAAATGCTACATTATATACTGACCTGTTTTTCAAGCATGTTTATAGAATACTGTAATTATTTATGGGACTGTGATTCTACCTCTTTTTCTCTTTTTTCTTATAGTAACCTTCATGGTTTCTAAGGGATTTGACCTTCATAGTTTCCTGTTGCTTTTTTTTTTTTTTTTTAATGTGAATTCAGTTTTCCAAAACCTCTGGAGGAGGCTTGGTTCAGATAGATTTTCTTTCTTTCTTTCTTTCTTTCTTTCGTGTTTATTTTTTGAGAGAGACAGACAGACAGACAGAGCGTGAGCAGGGGAAGGCAGAAAGGAAAGGAGACACAGAATCTGAAGCAGGCTCCAGACTCTGAGCTGTCAGCAGAGAGCCCTACACGGGGCTCGAACTCACGAGCTGAGATATCATGACCTGAGCTGAAGTCAGATGCTTAACCGACTGAGCACCTATGCACCCCTCAGATAAAATTTTCTAGATTTAAAGGGCACCCTCAGAAGGCCTCGGTTAAACACCTGGGTCTTGATGCTCAGGTCATAATCTCATGGTTTGTGAGATCAAGCCTCAAATCGCCTTGGGTTCTGACAGCACAGAGCCTGCTGGGGAGTCTCTCTCTGCCCTTCCCCCGCTCACACTCCCATGATCTCTCTCTCTCTCAAAATAAATAAATAAACAAACAAAACTCAATAAAGGGCACCCTCTTTTATTGTTTTCATGTAGTATTAAAAAATACAGTGGCTTGCTCTCTTGCTCTCTCACACTGTATCTAAATCTTCTTTCCTTTGTGTCTATTGTTCCTCTTCTGCTCAATTTTGTTCCATGCCTAGCACTTTCTGTTCACTGTGAAGCCCAGTGCTGAGAAGGATCTGCCTGGTCACTCTTAAGAGTTCATAAGATTGGAGTAGATTGCATTCAATACTAATAGGGTAGGCAAAATCCCTTCCACTTTGGTCTTCTCATCTTGGCCTGCTTTATTTTTTGGTATATGGAAAACATTTTTATTTTCCAGTGAATACCTGCTGCTCCTTTTCTCTGGTTTTTCAAATGCTTTGTTTCCTCCCTTTGGTTTCTCCCACAAAGATGGTGGTAGCACTCATATTCTGTGCCTACTCGTGGTTTGTCTTCCCCTGCATGCCTTTTGGGGTGTGTGGAGATACCTTGCCTGGGTTTTTGGGGAAATGTTGTTTATGAGATTTTTGGTTTTGCTATCTATTTGCATTCTCTGTTTTATCTGGTTATTTGAGAAGATCCAAAACCTCTGTGGCCACACTGGCACCAGTTTCCCAACATCCTCATGTATTCCCTTACAATTTGATTATTACTACAGCTTCGATTGAGATTAAATAAAAACTGAAAAAAAAATTTAAATATAGTCCAATTAATAAAAATGGTGATCTGAAGAAGGAACGTCAAGCAGAGTCTGGCTATGCAGGTAGTTTATTTGAAAGTGATCCCAGGGAGTAAGGGTGCAAGATAAGGATAGGAAAGTGGAAGAGGGAAAACCAACATAAGAGTGTGTTATGGAGATAGCTACATTGAAGGCAACTAACTGACGCTGAGCCCTTTCACAGAGCTTTATGAAACGCATCTCAGAACTGTCTACCTGGGTGATAGAAGAACAAAGTATTTTTTATATATCTTCCCCATTTCCTACCGGGCAGGGGTGGTCTCTCAGGACAGGTCCCCCCACTTCAGAGCTGTGCATGTGTCAATACACAGTGGATTCTCCTGGGCACCATAAGCCAGGTTCAGAGAAACCTTGGACGGGAAGAGAGATCTGCTGTTGACAATGCGATGCATTGATTCCAACATACTGTGGATCTGGTCAAAACCTGTGTGGAACCAGCTGGTGTAGCAGTGGCTGGATTAAAAGATAGGATCATGAGGATATTGAAAGTGTCTCCCTCTCTCTCTGTCCCTCCCCCACTCATGTTCTGTCTCTCTCCCCCTCCGTCTATCAAAAATAAGTAAACTTTAAAAAAAAGGTGTTTCAAAAGGTGTTTACAAAGGTTGGGTGTAAGTTTAGTAAAATATCTGAAAACACAGTCTTCTAAATTAATGAATGCATGGCAAATTTTAGAGGAAATATTAAAGTACTTAGGGGTAGATTTCAGTCAATAAAACTCATTTTATCTAATTCTTTATGTAGTCAATCTTACTAATATAATTGTATTTTGAAGCATTTAAATATGTTCATTAACTGAAGTCTTTAGAACCTGTCTATGAGGGAATCACTTAGAAACTTAAGTTACTATCTCCCTTGGTGAATCATAGGAGATACAGCAATGCATGATCATTTAAGATGTGTGGGGGGAAGTGCATGTGTGTATATGTATGTATACATACATCCAATCCATATACATCTATTCTATTCAAATATATTCTTTTATCCAAACATTAGAAAGGGGCAAGAGTACCAAGGTTGTGGTTGAAGATACTTTACCAAGCTTTCACACTCATCAGCTCAGGATCATGCCTTCTTCATCTTTCATTTATTTTGAACACATTCCAACCAGGCTTATACTCACATTCTATGAAACTACTCTTATCTAAGGTCACTATTAATCTTCATGTTGCAGGATATGGTTGCTAAAAGCTAATTGAAGTGATTTAAAATTTAAATCTCTTGAAAGTTGACCAAATATTTATATGTTTCTGTATGTGATAAAGAATATTGTGTGCATACAACTATAGAACTGACAGAACAATAACCGTGGGTAAATTAGACTTACTTTAATTTGATTTTATCTGAGAGCACCTAGGTACGGTTAGTTTTTTAAGATAGTCATTAAAATTCTAGAAGTCTTTAATATTCTTACAGATGGTTGCTATTTATTTGGCAGTGCCCAGTTTAATTTGTTCTTTATCACTAACCAAATCTTTTTATAATAGGTATATAATGCATCCAGATTTATTCCACCTATGCAACTACACCTGATTTAAAAAGAAGATATTTTGTGCCCAAATAACTTTTTGTTCTCGGGAAAAAATGCCCAGTATTCCAAATTTCAAAAAATGATTACAGTAATATACTTGACATGTTTTGCTTCACCAATGTGGTTTATAAAATAAGATCATATTTATTTTTAGATGAAATTAGAATGACTGTTTAGCCCCCATCTACCCAGACTAGCAAGAAATCCAGTCCTTTTCCTGGGCCTCTCCAACTCAGATAGTCCCTAGAAACCCAAGATTGCTTACACTGGACCCTGAATAATGAATATCTGAGTAAAACTGGGATTCCGCAGAAGAAGGGAGAGGCCAACCAATGGGGTCTCCTAGTCACTATGACCAATGTCTTTTTCAAAATAGTTACACTCAGCTGAACATGAGCAGAGAATGGATGTCACTTCAGCTGTTCCTGTAAGGCAAGCTGATATGGAGATAATTAGAGAAAGAGAGAGAAAATTGAATGATTCTTGAAAGGTCAGTGAGTAATTTCACCTAGCTATCAGCAAGGCCTGTTCTGCCTACAGATTCATTTTCAATAGGATATTTAGGCTCAGTGGTTTTTCTGGCAAAGCTAATGGATTTTGTTTGATTTAGCTGTAATAGCTTGCCCAAATTACCTCAAGCATATTTATGAGATGCTTGGTCAGACTTAAGACCTTGGCACATAACCGAATTAACTGATTCAAACAAGATTTAGCACATAGCCTTGATTTAATTAACACTGTTCCAAATGCGATGTTTAGAGATTTGGCCCAAAGGAAAGCGCAAACAAACCTATTTTGAACCAAAGAATGGCACAGACAACTATGAGGCAATAAAACAATAAATATTGGCTACATAAACTAATTCACTAGATTTTACATACATGTCAAACGAGCATAAATTATGTATCATTCTTTTCTAAGTTTTTAAACATACCAAATGACCCTGAATTGGGGCAAATCTTTTGGCTGTTTTGGAACTTAAAACTGGAGTGTTGGATTAGATTGATCTCTTAGGTCTCTAATTTTTCAGGCTTTAAGTCTTAATTTAAAAATAAATAAACAAATAACCTATAATTAAACTGTGACATCTTATTTGTCTTAGATTCCTCAGTGGCCAGCAGCAATGGGATCTTTAGTACATGCTTGATGAACTTAGAGTCCTTTTCACCAGCTTCTACAAGAAAAGGGAGGTTAATTAGAGTCTTTGTCCACAGACATAGTAAACCTATAGATTTTATTTTGATGAGTGCTATTATGCTTTTCAAATATCTCTACATGATCAAATAGCCATTATACTTGCCTACCTAAGTGACAATAAGTAATCAGAGACTACAGATATTCTTACAGCTATTGATTTTAAGTCAACTCAGTTCATGAAATATGAAACAGGTCAAGTAGTGAGCACTTGTAGTCATTTCCTTTATATAATGTATGTTAATTGTATTAAAGCTTCATTCATTTGATTTTCATTTATTTGATGCTTTTGATGGTTTACATAGTGGCTGGGCTGTATTTCTTCCTTAATTAACTCTTTCTTAAGTGTCATAATCAAGATTTCTGGGAGGGGAGCCTGGTGGCTCAGTCGGTTGAGGGACCGACTCTTTGTTTTGGCTCAGGTCATGATCACGGTTTTATGAGTTTGAGCCCCGCTTCAGGCTCTGTGCTGGCAGCACAGAGCCTGCTTGGGATTCTTTCTGTCCCTCTCTCTCTGCCATCCCCCTACTTGCACTGTCTGTCTCTCTCAAAATAAATAAACAAACTTAAAAAAAGATTTCTGGGAAATGTTTCTAGCATTAAAGAACAGTTGCATTATTATTTATTATGCATTATTTGTTATTAATTATTCCAGAAAATCTCACTTATGTATGAATAATCATAAACACAGTCAAACCAATTGAAAAGTATAGGTAACTTTAGAAGGTTATTTTGAATCATTTAAAAAATTTAAATTCATTCAAGTGCATTTTCTTGAAAATAATCTATAATGCAGGGTTTTCACTAATGTTGACTGCTCTTCCTATCTGAACACTGAAATGTTTGAAAATTGTGACAAACTTTACTGTGGCAAAAATCAGAGCTAGGTTTTCTATCCCTTTTATCATGAGAAATCAAAATGAAAAGAAAGTGCAGAAAAGAAAAAGAAAAAAAGTTAAAAAAATTTACTTTCAAAGTGGTAATTTTTATCTTATAACTGAAACACTTTCCATGACTGATCAAGAACCTATCAGTCTCTTTGTAAGCCAAGATAACCTGTCTGCAGAAAATCTGACTAAGAATTCATCAAAAGGAAGGTTCCTAGGCAAACTCCACCTGTGGGTAGGGGACTGGTGGCGATTATAAAAGGTCCTGCACTGAGTTCTTCTGTGACATTTCTACAAAATTAATGAAATGTAAACTACTGTCTATATTCATCAAACTTTTAATCTGTTCTAAAAATGAGATGACACAAGTGCATATCAGATCAACATTTTGTTCTTAAGATTGTTCTTTAGTGGTGAACTTCCTACTCAAAGGGAATCTGACAGTCCTGAAAGGAAGGGGTCATCCCATTGCTCTTAAACAGGGAAAAATACATGGAAGGCTAATATCGTTTTAAGAAAAAAAATAGAAACAATTTAAAAGTAATACACTTCAAAATAGAGAAAAAAATGTTTTAAGTTAGTTTTGCCACTGTCAGTCTCAATTTAAGATATATTCAGAAACATATTCTTTTCTGTTTTACCCTAGTATTTTATTTACAGAGAAACTTACTAACTGATGCATTAAGTTTTATGATATTGGATCCAGGTTGCTATAGGAAGTAATCAAACATAGCAGGGCTTAGCAGGAAAAAATAATAGTTCATTTTATCTGCCTCTGTTATCAAAAAACTGCTTCTTTAGATGTGAACCGGTCATTAACATTAACATTGGTTTTTGATTCCTGTCTGCTTTTCTGGAGTATCTGTTAGTTTTGCAGGTTGCTTTTCTTTGCTCCTCTATGAAAGCCTGTAAACAGTTCAGTGTAGAAAATTATCTATTTCATAAGAAATCTAAAACCTGAAGCTTCTTTGTTTTTATAAATTACAGCTATAGAACACTTCATAGGCTTAATACATGGGAGAAAGAGTGTCCAGGTCAGGCAACTAGATGTTTTCCAATACTTGTAACATGTAGACAGAATAGTATCAAGACTCTCAAATTCAAAATCATTTTAGAAAAGCATATTTTTATACAGAAAACAATTTTTAGAATATTATTCAATCTTGAATAATACTTTCAAATGTCCAAGTTGCCTCTTTCTCATGGTTATGTTGCAAACAGAACAATATAATGGCAACTTATTATGTTTGTTTACATCTTAGTTTCAGTATCTGCAACACATATTACTGCATTCACGTGCATAGTGTAGATCTTCAATAAAATATTAAGCTGAAAATCATATGCAGATGACAATCTATTTGTTGCCTTCTAATTTATAAACTGCTTATGTACTGCTCCAAGGTGCAGTATACTTCCTCATAAATCCGGGGAAGGTTACCCTTTGAGGGGAGGGATCAAAAGATGACAAGCTGTGGCCCAGTTTGAAGCTCAGAATCCAGATGAGTGAGGATTTTAATTGTGGATGGGAAAGACCTGGTTCTGTCGTGGGCCTGCAGAATGTCTTGAAGTGTTTTTCAATGTTTTGGGTTTGGCAAACCCAAAGTGTGTTTTGCTAAGCACTTTTCTCTTCATTTTAAGCCCATGTGTATTATAAAGGAAATTTAATCCGTATGTTTTTGATTCCTTTACACTTAACTCATCAAAATGTTGTTTTGTAAGAGCTATTTGATGTCTAAGGAGACTTTGAGTCTTTTTATAACTTTTAAAAGGCTTTTTCCCTCCTTAGAAACAGGAAGTCGTGTTTTTCTAAGAGTAAACTAACTAAAAAAACCTAAAGGTTAGTATTAGAAGACTTCAAATGTAGGCTGAATGTTATACTTACTATTGCTTGATTTCTTCTAAGCATTTTTGGTGTTTTCACTCATTTAATTCTTGCAACTACCACATGAGGTAGGTGCTGTTACCATCTCTACTTTAAAAGAGAATTTAAGTTACCTGCCCAAAGGTCACACAGCTCCTAAGGATGGAGCTGGGATTTGAAACCAGACAGTCTGGGTCCCTAACCATTATACTAAACATCTAACCATTATACTAACCTGCTTATTTCCATAGTGTTATCCTGGAACTTAAAACTTTGGACCTTCCTTAAAATTAATTGGGTACCAATACTCTACTAGATGCCAAAAAGATAATGTTCTTGCCCCTAAGAAAGTTAATTTTTGTAATGAGCACAAATAGATAACAAAACAAAACACATAAACATGACAGAACACACACACGCGCACACACACACACACACACACACACACAAAACCGGTAAATGAAATACTACATTTCGTCAATATCATATTCATTCAACATGTATTTATAGAGTATCTACTAATGGCAGGCTCTCTCCTGGTCTCTAGAGAAGACAGTAGCCATGGATCATGTAACTTCATGAATAACGGGTTGTATTCCTCCCCATAGAGGAGACCACTGGGGGGAATGGAAAAAATGCTTGACCTGCTTCGGATATTTTCAACAATGATAGAAAGTCAGGTGGCAACTAGGATGACTTATAACAACCCATCCAGCCTGCGTCCTTGGGAGGACAAGTTTCCTATGGAAACTACAGTCAATTCTGGTATCCACACCTGCTTGCTTTTCTGGTGCCACTGGGTATTGTCTTCTGAGCACAGATCTCCTTTTCATCAACGATGTTAAGAAGCTAATGTTCCTGTTTCTGTAAAATGCCATTTTTAACTCTTAAAAGTCTTAGCTAAGTTGAAGAATAGGATACCTGAAAGACATTTAGGGAATTTCACTCCTGTGAATACAAATTGGCATGCTTTACTGCATCCGAATTATGAATAAAAAATTATAGCAAACACTTGAGGAAACTTAACAGTTAACTCATTCAGTTAATGTTTATTTGAAATATTTATGGGTGTTTTTATTATAAAAATAATACAAACATGTTAAAAACAATTTGGAAATCAAAATTAGGTTAAAAAATGAAAATCTACCCCCCCCCCACACACACAAGCGTAGCTGACATATCTGTTGGTTATAGATAACCAGTTTATTGTTTTTAAATGGCTATAATTAATTGTCTTGCTTCTAGTTATGTGCTTCAAATTTTTTTTTCTCATTAAAAGAAAAAGAATAAAATGTTTTATTTTTAAAATAAATTATCATAATAGAATTTGGAAGCTTGAATTTGGCTTTCTTTTCAATTTGAAGAAGGTTATATTTTCTTAGAAGAAGGCCATTTGAGACTCTGAGTAATCAGAATTACCAGGACGTGGTTCTCCATAGACAGAAGTCACCCAGGAAAGTAGAAGATGAAAGTCATGGGAAGAGATGTGTGGTGTGGTACAGAAAAGTCACTCAAAATGATACCTTTTCCTCTGGAAATGGGTCTTGGATTCCAAATCAAAACTCTTTTGAAATGAAATGGAATAGACACTACCAGCTGTATAAGGCCCAAAATGTGGCTAGAAATAATAAAATTTGTTAAGTGTTTTACAAAACTATGTTTTTCTTCCAAGCCCTCAAAGGAAGTCCGAGATTAACTGTATTTTAGGAGCATTACTTTTCTCATCAATATTGTTTGTAAGAATGAACGCCTTTAAAAGGTTTAAACTCTTAAAAACTTCTAATGCTCGTATAAAGAAAACTTTAAAATAAAATATGCTTAAATGCAAGCTAAAAGTGTTAAAAATTGTCAGTTATCTCAAAGAAAAGAAAAAGCATAATAGTACTTTAATTTGTGTTAAAAAGTAAGATAGAAACATACTAAATAAAAAAATCAGTACTTTTTAAAAAAATTAATTCACAAGGTAGCTAACATACAGTGTATTCTTGGCGTCAGGAGTAGAATCCAGTGACTCATCTCTTACATATAACACTCAGTGCGCATCCTAACAAGTGCCCTCCTTAATGCCTGTTGCCCATTCTCCCCACCCCCACCCCCATCAAACCTCAGTTTCTCTGTATTTAAGAGCCTTTATGGGTTGCTTCCCTCTCTGTTTTTATCTTATTTTTCCTTCCCTTTGCCTATGATCAAATTCTACGTATGAGTGAAAACATGTATCTGTCCTTTTCTGACTGATTTACTCACTTAACATAATATCCTCCAGTTCTGTCCACGTTGTTGCAAATGATAAGATTTCATTCTTTTTCATAACCGAGTAGTATTCCATTGTGTATGTACCACATCTTCTTTATCCATTCATCAGTTGATGTATATTTGGGCTCTTTCCACAATTTGGCTATTGTTGACAGTGTTGCTATAAACATTGGGGGCCATGTGCTCCTTTGAATCAGCACTCCTATATCCTTTGGATAAATACCTAGTAGTGCAATTGCTGGGTCATAGGGTAGCTCTATTTTTAATTTTTTGTGGAACCTCCACACTGTTTTCCAGAGTGGCTGCACCAGTTTGCATTCCCACCAATGGTGCAAGAGGGTTCCCTTTTCTCCACATCCTTGCCAAGACCTATTGTTTCCTGAGTTGTTAATTTTAGCCACTCTGAAAAAATCAGTACCTTATAAAGACTTACATTTTTAATCTTTCCATCAAATACCTCCCAGTAGCCAGAAGGCTCTTGTTTCACGCGATTCTCCAGATTCTGCCATGGAGTCTGTTTTTGCTTTGAGGATTCTATTCAAATATCAAGAACATTTTTTAAAATGAACTTTCTTTAAAGAAAAAAAAAAGGAAATCCCTGAGCCATGCATGTTTTCATATTTGAATTATCTTATTCAAATAAGTACTTTTTGCAGTTTTATTGCAGTTTTTCATTTGTCTTACAACAGTTTTCTCTTAAAACCCTTCATTGTCCTTCATCGTAGTTGCCAGTCTATAGTCCTCTCTCTCCACTTGTCCTCCACTTGCTGGAAGCTGAGAGAAAGCTTCTCTAGGTGTACAAAGTGGGGAAATGGAGTTTATTCAGAGATTAAGAAAGAATCTCCGTCCTATTTTAGCTTTACAAGTATAAGACGTTCTCTCTCTCTTAGCATTTTTCTTCCTATAATACAAACTAGAACAATGAATTCTTGTGATTCTCAGGCATCCCTTTATTGACCTCCCTTTGTCATCCTTTATTCTTTCCCTGCACTTTCCTCAAGGAAAAGAAAGGAAAGGCAACTAGATGCAGTTGGCTTCTAGCATGGCTCTCAAACAAACGAGGCTCTCACAGAACAAGTTTCACCCTTTAATCCCATCTTTCCAATGATGTTGTGTCCTCACCTTAAAAAAATCATGAGTACCAATTTTTAACAGTTTTAAAACTTCCTACTAAAACTGCCTACTGAAAAAATAAATACAGATACCAATTCTAATGGGATGAGATTGATAACCATGTCACTATTGCCAGGATGGTCTGGAGTTGGTTCCCTGAAATGGGTGGTGAGAGTTCAAGTGATTTAGTTGCCAAAACAATGAACTGATTCTACAACCAGTTTATGCATTCTGGCTTTCAAATCCCAAGATCCTATGTCTCCATCAGAGTAGGTAGAGACAATTGTGGGAGGTCCCCTGCTTGCCTCATCTTTGTTTCCATACAATGATCCTGGCTCCTCTCTGCTCAGGAAAGGAAGGACAGAGAGAGCAGGATAGGTGTATAAGAACTGTGGGGAGGATGTAGTTCCTGTAACTTCCTTTCTACTTAGGCCCATTGTCCACCTCACTGTATCACCAGTATACTAAATTGAAGATCTCCTGAAGACCTCTTTACATCTGAATGGATTCCTTGCTCATCTAACTCCTACTCTAGAGGCAACTTAGTCCATCTAGAAATGTGGCTTACAAATGCGGTTATTGAAAAGAAACACGTTGAAAAGAAAGAAAAAGATTAAAAGAGTGAAAAATTCAGTTATTCAGTTTATATGTTCCCTAATCTGAGAACTGATTGTCAAAGGTATTGCACAGTTAACCTGGAAGGAAGACTCAGGTTAAAAAAAGTAAGACCACTTTATTCCCAACAAGTTACAAGTATGAAGCTCAGGTTTTACAGACTTCTTTTATAATTTATTCTTTGATTTTCCTGGCCTCAGTATAAATTAATATAGTCAGGAGCGCATTTAGAAAGTTGAGGCTATGTCAATTTTTATGCTTCAAGTTGTATTCAAATTTTTAATCTGAAACCGGGTAATTTGGAGAACGTGTCATTTTCCATGTAGAAAAATGTGTGTGTGTGTGTGTGTGTGTGTGCACATGCATGTGTGTGTTTGTGTCCAAGGGGCTCTAACTGAATTGAATTGGACAAGGGGCTCTAATACACAAACATGGATTGGCCAAGTCTGGAAGATCTGGTACCTTTTGCTTTGAGTTGAGAAGCTCGGGTGACTAGTCCAGTGAATGTATGAAAATGAACACTAAGGAAATGGCTTTCTAGTTGTGTGTGTAATTACTACCTTAGGGGGGTTAAATTTCCAGAAGGAACCTGGGAATTTACAAAAATGCCCAAGGAATTTGATAATATGCTTTTCTTATTGGCCAAGGAAATTGTTTCCCTCCATATGTATTTTCTATTTTGTCTTCTCCTCCTCTTCTCCTTTCTTCTTCTTCTCCAGTGTATTTATCTCTCATTTTTACAGTCACACACTATAAGTCTGCTTGCCTTAGAAAGGATGAATATCCCATAAAATACAAACAGTATGTGAGTACAATGATAGAGGTGAAGGACTTCAACATAAATATCAATTCAAGTGAGTTCTTTCCCTCATTGAACTAGAGTAACAAGTTCAAAAACAGGAGGCAGTTATCTGTCTGGTAGAGCAAGACTGGGTCTAGATCCAGGGGAGAGAAAGGACATACTAGCAGTGACAAACCCAACTAGGAAATGGGGGAGCTTTCTTGAAATTGAGTTTGAGTTCACCGAATCACAAGACGGCCCTTACCTTCTGAAAGCCATTTCTTCTCTTTGGATAGGATTACAACACTATCTCTGATAAAGTTTTCTTCTCAGTAGAAACAAGGTAGTAATTTTCTCAGCATGGAAATTGAGTGGGAGTGGCCAAGGCACCCAAAGTTTTAGAGAGTCTCTGAGAAAATCATCTCCCAGCGATGCTAAAATAGCTGACTGCAGGGTCTTGAACTATTATGTATTTTTCTACAGTTGTTCCTCTGGCTTAGGCCTGTGGCAGACCTTTGATTCCTACCTTAGGAAAGATGTAACTGGTTCAGTAGTAGAGGGAGAAGACAATGATATTGAAGCCCTGAAGAACAGAAAGTGTGGGCCCTGGCATTTTCTCAGCGCTCTTTATAAACAAGTGTGTGGACCACAAAAACAGCTTCCAGCCTGGGAAGAGGCTGTAGAGGGTGGAGCCCCCAAATGGAAGTGTCTCAGAGTGGAGGAGGAAGCTAACTGGAGACAGAAGGTGATGCAGATAGCATGCAGGCAGGGATTGCTATGCCCCATTTCTGGAGCTGAAATGAAAGGGTGAGGATAGCTATGTTGCAAAGGCAGGGGGAAAGGAAAGAAGAAAAATAGAGTGAACGTATTTGTTGGTTACTTATTATGTGTTAAGCTTCATACCAGGCACTAGAAAAGTGTTAAGCCGTTTAATCATTACAACAACTTGACAAGAAAGGGAATTTTGATTCCCACTCCATACATCACCATATCTGAGAAATCTAGATTTCTAATAGATTTCCAGATAATGAGTTTTGGAGAACCCTTGTAATTGAAGCAAGAGAACAGGGTAAGATTTGAACCCAGAATTCTGTTCTTAAGACCAATGATCTACGTATAGCCCATGAAAATGCAGTTCATTACAGAAAAAAATTTCCTAGTTAAGGAGTTCATCTGACAAAGCACATAGAATATCTTTGGAAAGAAGCTGACTACTTTGACAAAAAAAAATAATGCTCAGTGGGTCACAGGCAATATGAATTAATACAGGGGGAAATGTTCCCCCTCAAATAAACTTCTTAGTATATTGCAGTGGAAAATACTGTGGTGTTACAGTAGCCTCATTGACCAGACACACAAAGACTCACCAGCCAAGTTAAGATGCATGAATCACATGATACGTTGAGTCAATTTAAAACCTCTAGCCAGAAACAAGGGGGAAAGATGGGGTAGATTAACACACTTAGGATAGAATCCAGGGGGGTGGAAGGATATCATTATCTGAATCCTTTTTGCCACATCAACCTTCCCTGCTGACTGAGTGGTTACAAGGATCAGAGCTGAGAGTGAACAGGGGGCTCCAAAGACAGAAGATGCCCAGAACCAATGTACCCTTGCTCTATTGCAAAGATGCAGGAGAAAGCACACAAGGCCAGAAAGTTCAGAGTTCACTGAGTTCAGAAGCTCATTGATAACTGATGACCAGACACAACCTTTACCTTTGAATCCATGGCCAAACGAGGTCATCAATGGCTGATGAAAGGAGTCTAAACTGTCATAAATATTTGCTATCTCATAAGGTTTTTTTTCCTGCCATGTTTACTACCACCAATGTTTTTCCTTCTTCTGTGTAGACCCAGGTTTCTACTTGATTTCAGTTTCCTCTTCCATATTTGTGTGTGTGTGTGTGTGTGTGTGTGTGTGTTTAAATTCTTCTGATGAATTCTATAAGCTCTTGCATATCTGAAAAAAATCTTTATTTTACCTTTATTTTTTAAAGATACTTGATATACTTAGAATTCTAGGTTGACTTTTTATTTTCAGTACTTGAAAGATTGATTCACTGTTTTTTGGCTTGCATTGCTTCGAGAAATTTGGCTATCATCCTTTTTCCTCTGTAATAATATATCTATCTCTTCCTCTGATACTTTTAAGATATTCTCTTTATTACTAGTTAAACAATGAGATTATTATTTGCCTTAGTATAGTTTTATTCGCCTATTTAAAAAAAATTTAGTGTTTATTTATTTTTGAGACAGAGAGAGACAGAGCATGAGCAGGAGAGGGGCAGAGAGAGGAAGACACAGAATCCGAAGCAGGCTCCAGGCTCCAAGTTGTCTGCACAGAGCCTGGCATGGGGCTCAAACTCACAAACCATGAGATAATGACTTGAGCCAAAGTTGGATGCTTAACCGACTGAGGCACCCAGGTGCTCCTATTCACTATTCTTATGCTTGGGGTTCATTAAGCTTTCTGGATCTGTGGATTTGCAGATTTTGCCAAATTTGAAAATATTTCAGGCATTATTATTGCAAATATTTCCACCTCTTCCTGTCTCTCCTTTTCTTTGGGGCCTGCAATTACAGGTATATTAAGCTGCTTGAAGTTGCTTTCCCACCATTTCCAGATCCTCTATTCATTTTTGTCACTCTTCTTGGTGTGTTTCATTCTGAATAGATTCTATTGCTCTGTCTTCAAGTTTACTAACCTTTTCTTCTACACTATCTAATCTGCTGTTAATTTTATCCAGTCATTTTCAACCTGGAAGATCAATTTGGTCTTTTTTTTTTTTTTTGGTCTTCCATGTCTCTCTATCATGCTCATGTTTTTCTCTGTCTTCTGTAACATATGGAATATGTTTATAATAACTATTTAAATTTCTTTGCCTACTAATTCTGTCTTCCATATAATTTCTAAGTCTATTTCTATAGACCAATTGTTCTTTGGGTTATGAATTATATTCTTTTTTTTCTTTGCCTGTTGGGTAATTGTTAAATTGCATGTCAGATATTGTAATGTTACTTGTTAGGTTCTAGATATTTTTCTACTTCTTTAAATATTGTTGAGCTTTGTTCCAGCATACAGTTAAGTACTTGGACATAGTTTTATCTTTCAAGGCATGTTTTTATGCTTTATTAGGCGGGAAAAGAAAACCATTTTTGTCTAGAGCTAATTTTGACCCACTGAGGCAATCAGTACCTTTCTGAGCACTGTATCTGATTTCTTGTCTATTGTGGAGTTTTTGTTTTTTTTTTTACTGGTTGATGGGAATACAAACTCTTCTCAACCTTATATGAGCTCTAGTATTCTGCCTGCTTCTTCCCTACAGTTCATTCCCCAGAATGAGGCAGTTTTCTCACATGTGCTGACCAGAATTCAGCTGAATACCCAGGGGGACTTTGTGAAATTCTCTGGCTGTCTCCTGTGAAGCTCTCTCCTTTCCACAAAACTCACTCCTCCTCATGAAGCTAATTCCTCTCTAGTTCTCTACCCTCCAAATTCCAGCTGCCATGGTCTCCCTGAATTCTTAAGTCTTTATCTTCAACTCAGGGAAGCCGATGGGCTCTCTCTGCATCTTCCCTCCCTACTCTGTGGCCTCAAAACTCTCTCTATAGATTCCCTTCCAGTCTCCTGTTATTCCCATCCGTGTAAGGCTCACCACATTTGTTTTCTTTTCCCCAGGGATCACTGTCCTGTGCTGCCTGTTTTCCAGTGTCTGAAAACCATTAATTCATGTGTTTTGTTCAGTTTTTTAATTGTTTAAAGAGAGAAGTCTCTGTTCCTTCCTTTAAACCAGAAGTGGTAGTTGCCTCATTAATCTTGGGTGGCTATTTGCTCCTTTCACCCTTTCCTACCTATGCTCAGCACACATATGCTCTACTTACTTTATCTGTGACTCAGATGTCTTGAAAGCTGCTTGCTTACTTACTAGATGTACATACTCATAATAGCAGAATAATTTTTTAATGGTTTCCTTACTACACAAGTACTACATATTTATTTCAGAAAAAGTAGAAAATAAGCAAAAAGAAGAAAGCAAAAATCACCATTAAGTCTTCTATATTGAGGTTAGTGTCTTGACATTGGCATTTTCTGACATACTGACTTAAGTAGCAGAAAAGAGCTTTAGAGCAAAAACCTTACTACTCAGTCCACAGTGTGGGGAGGGGCAGTGACATTTCAGAGATAGGGAATACTTTTATTAACACCATCATGTTTCTTGATGAGGTTTCTTGCGTGTATCATATTTGAATAAGTGAGAAAAGAAATAACTGAATTGTTCTACCTAATAAAGAGGAAAATGTGTAGTTCTCCAGGGGTTGTCCTAAAGCGGAGAAGAAGGAGAGAGAAAAAAAGGCTTAGAAAAAAGAAGTCTATGATGAGGGCAATAAACTGGGGTATAGGAGAGAAATTCCTTGCAGCCAAGAATTGTTTAATGAGTTCTTAGAACATATATATAATATTTAATTAGACATTGTTATTTGTATTGTGCTAAAATTCCCCAAATCTTAACAGTCTTCTTATGCCTTTGATACTTTGGGGAAGTGTATTCATTTAATGGATATTTACTGGGCATCTACTTTGTGCCAGGTACCATTCCGAGTGCTTGGGATACAACAGAGATCCCTGCTCTTTGGAGCATGCATTTGAATAAGGATCAAAGACTATAAGAGAAAAATAATAAATATGTTATTTAAATTATGTTTTATAGGGGCACCTGGTTAAGTGGTTAAGTGTCCCACTCTTGGTTTCGGTTCAGGTCATGATCTCACTGTTCTTGGGTTTAAGCCCCGCATCAGGCTCCATGCTGACAGTGCAAAGATGCCTAGGTTCTCTCTCTCTTCCTCTCTCTGCACCTCCCCTGCTTGCTTGTTCTCTCTTTCAAAATACATAAATAAACATTTAAAAATAAATAAATAAATAATGATTTATAAAATAATAAGTGCCATAGAAAAAAAGGAAGAGTAGAGCAAAAGCATGGGAGGAGGTGGGGGTGAAGATAGTAGCTTATAATTTTATACAGAATGGTCAGGATGAGCAAAGACTTGAGGAGATGGGGGAGTTAACCATATGGATATTTGGGGGAAGAGTGATCCCATAAGAGGGAGCAGCTGATGCAAAGGCCCTGAGGCAGAAGCTGCTTTTCATGTTAAAGATCAGCAAAGAGGTCCGCTTACTGTTTCATTTCTCATAATCAGAAAAAGAAAATAGATATGTGCATTCACCCCAAGTGTGCTTTGGTAAATCCACACACTTTAGGGGGGAAATGGTATTTGTGTTATTGATTCTATGTTAGTAGTTAATCTCATAATATTTTTGCTCTAAGCCCCAGTCTGCTTATACAGTATTAGGTTCTTTGTAACTTTTTGGGCCTCCTTTTTTTGCTTCTTCCTTTTTAGGATGTCTTTCCCATTTCAGGCATTGTCAATCAACAGGCATTGACTACTTCTAACCCTGGAGTAGACATCTGAATCAGGCTGGAGCATTGCAGGACTTCAAAACCTTGGCCTTAATAATTGATTCTGGGATGAGCAAGTTACACAATCCAGGCATTTTCAAGCCCTTCTGAAAACTGATGTGAACACTGGCAGGTTGCACTCCTTTTTAGGAACACTGGCTACAAAGATGATGTAAGCCTGGTGGATGTTTTGCTGATATGGAAGGACTTATTGATGGAAAGCAAAACTGAGAGGGGAGAAAGAGAGAGACAGAGAGATAGAGGTAAAGAGACAGAGATAGGGAGACAGAGCCAGAGAGATACAGAGACAGAGCCAGAGAGATAGAGACAGAGATAAAGAGGCAGAGACAGAGAGGCTGCAACCAGCAATATTTGAAGCCAGCACCATCCCCTTTGATTACTCATAATGTAAGCTAATAAATCTTTTGTTTAAACCAATTTGAGTTGTTTTTCCATCACTTGCAATCCCAAAGATCTTATTAAATGAGAATAATGTAATGCCCTCTTAAAGAGTTTTCCCCAGAGTATTTTTAGGAGCCCCAAGAGGGATCCTTAAGTGCCTCTAGAGCTGGTCTGGGTTGTCCCTCTTTGTTGCGATATTGGCAGTGGCTCAGGGAGGCTCTGCTAGTCTCACTGTGAGTTAAGCCTGAAATCTGTTGGCAGGGGAGCCATTGTCTGTGCGAAGTGGTCTGATTGCTCTGTGAGGCTGCTGAACATGAAGAGAGAACATACTCCAATCTGTGTTTTCATTTAGAAGTTTCAAAGCAAGGCTCCTTGAGCCCCAAGCTGTGACTAAATAGAGTGGAAACCACCCTTTCAGTGGCCACATTCACCTGTCTTTGGAGAACCTAAGCCAGGTTCTACACCTGGGAACCCTCTGCCTGTCTTCTCTGGGCTCCACAGCAGGGTAGTTCGTGTGCCAGTTTCCTTCCACTGTAAGGAGACAACTCTTAGGTATCCCGACTATCCCACCTCTGGTTTTATTTGGCTCTCATTTGGTCTTCCAAATTCAGCTGACATGTCTGCATGGATGCAGTCACTGACACTGTTCTATTTATTTTGTGTTTTATCCCAGGAGGTACCTCATTCTGTTATAGTTAGTTAGGGAAGAGAGCCACTGGGGGTGGGGCTGGTGTGGTCCTTATCACTGCCATTTTCAAACCCTGACTCTGGTTCAGTGGGATCAGCCAACGGCTACGATGTGGTGTGTATTTAGATTGCTGAGGCTGAATAGCATTGAATGGGTCAGCCTGCCATGTAGGCTGATATTTGGTTTTGGGCCAGGTCTTTTGAGAATGACAGACTGCTTAAAATAAAAGACAAAACCAAAAAAATAAAGAAATAAAAACCCTCCAGTCTCAAATTAAGAACTGACATATTGGTTACTTGTCAAGCTAGACCAGCATTTTCACAAAATACTCAGCATTATGGTAATTAATACTATAACAGATGTATTTAGCAACCCTTATGGGCAGATGCTATGATACGTACCTTCTTACTCTGGAATGGAGATATACAATATACTCTCTAAATTTGCAAGTGAAATCTGAAACAAGGGGTTGAGTAAAATCTGGTAAATCTTGGAACCTGCCAACAAGTTTCATGTTCTGTGAGGTCAATCAAGTTCAGGATTATGTATCTGGCTTGAAGGTCTGGGCAGTAGTCAATGAATCAAATACGACAGCACACACATAGGGGTTTGGCTGTGAAGAGGGTAATAGATGTTAGCGTAGCTCCCCCATGCTTTTTGATAGAGAAGCAGCATTTGACACTATTAGACATTTAGTTTAGGAGCCTACAGAAATGTAGAGTTCACAAGGATATCAAGTATTGAAGCATTTTTTTCCCCTGTAAACTTGAAAGGTTGTGCTTTCAACTTGCCAGATACAGGCAAAAATTTAGATATAATTAGCAAAACCCAAACACCTGGAATCACTCAACACACCTGGAACATCTCAGTAAAACACACGTTTCAGGATCTGTGACCATACCTCCCATTTATCCTTCCTTTTTACCTTGTAAGTTTTCCTCTCATCTCAAACACGCTCTCTGAATGTCAAAGGAGAGCCCTCCACTTTGCCGTGAGTCTTGTATTACCACCTTCTGGGTCTTCACGCTCAGTCCTGGCGCTCATGTCCCACACTGTGATGGGTTTGACCCACTTTGGCATCAGGCAGATGACTCAGCAATAATGGATTCCAGCCTGCAGGGGAAATCTCTACCTCCTTCGTCTCGCTTCTTTCCCTGTCCTGCTGCACCCTCCAAAACATGTTGAAATGCTAAAAGAATGCAGAAGAACAAATGAGAACTTAAAATGAAAAAAGACACTTGATAATACTTTGTTTTTCTTTTGTAATACCGTGTGTTGAAACACACATGTATTCTGAGTAGCTGAGCACACTGTTTGGCGCTGTGTGTGGAAAAAACATCCAGTGATGTGTCAGACACCCCAACCGGCCAAGAGAACTGCTGCTTGCTACTGATGCCATGTGGAGGAACATTTGGGCCAAGTGGCCAGTAGTCCGGGGCTGTTGCTGGCACGCCGTCCACACCAACTGGGACTGTGCGGCAGCTTCAGAGGAGTGGTGCAGTACTTAAGTACTGCGCATTCACAACCTGGAAGTCTACTTCCTAACTTAAAAGCTTTGCAGCCCTCATTGATGAAGTACAACTCTTTGTCTAGGTTTCCCAGTTTTCAAAAAAATCTCAGTATTTTTATTCATTCTTTTATTAAGTAATATGGATTGTGTTAAGCAGGAGCAGCACCCGGAGAAAATGGAAACACTGCAGAAATGAACAAACCAATCAGTAAACCTTTGTGCCGTTCCTCAAATGGCGGCAAAGGGGGGAGGGAGGCACGGAATGACAGGAAGCAATTCCTTGTTTTTTTCTCTGGGGACTTTTCCACATAAATTAGCATAAACTGCTGTAGGATTAAATGTTTTGGTGTGCCGCAAGCTTCCCTGATTTTAGCAAATAAAAAACATCACACTTGCCTTTATTTTATTTTCTTCCTCTTTGCACCAAAAGTTATAAACAAGATTTTCCTACCTTTTTTTTTTTAAGATTTTATTTTTAACTGATTTCTATACCCAACCTGGGGCTGGAATTTACAACCCACAGGTCAAGAGTCACACACTCCACCCACTGAGCCATCCAGTGCCCCTTTTTTTCCCTCTCTCATTTTTAAAAAATTTTATTAAAAATTTTTTTTTAGTATTTATGTATTTACTTTTGAGACAGAGAGAGAGAGCCTGTGCAAGCATGAGTGGGGGAGGGGCAGAGAGAGAGAGGGAGACACAGAATCTGAAGCAGGCTCCAGGCTCTGAGCCATCAGCACAGAGCCCAATGCGAGGCTCGAACTTAGAGCTGAGAGATCATGACCTGAGCCAAAGTCAGATACTTAACTACTGAGCAACCCAGGTGCCGCTTTTTCCCCTCTTTAATCAAACGTTCCTCTCTAGGTTTGTTACAATTCACAAAGTGTTTTCCCTCAAAATCAGGGCCGTCAAAATCTTCTCAAGTGGGACGATATCTTCCCCATAGGATGTAGCTCCTTATTATTTCCTGTTTCTGTGTGAATTCTATCCAGGAGAGTCCCAGATGCTCATGAAGAACTTTTCAGAAGGTAATCTGTGGGGCAATTTTGACTTGTAATGGCACGTTACTAGCCCATATTCTGCCACTTCTCCTCAATGTCCATGGCAGATGTTACTTATCCACTGTGGCATACCTCCCCACAGATTTTGAGTGTGCTTCACAATCTTCTTCCAGTGGCGTGCTCCAGACCACTATGACCAATCAGAGCTGGTATACAAAAGGACTCTTCTTGGGGCCTCTGGGTGGCTCAGTCGGTTAAATGTCTGACTTTGGCTCAGGTCAGGATCTCACGGTTTGTGGGTTCTGGCCCCATGTTGGGCTCTGCGCTGACAGCTCAGAGCCTGGAGCCAACTTCGGATTTGCTCTCTCCCTCTCTCTCAGCTCTTCCCTGCTTGTGCGCTTTCTCTTTCTCTCAAAAATAAATAAATAAACATTAAAAAAAAAAAAAGCACTCTTCTTTGCCAGCCCTTGGCCCCAGTGTTTCTGGTCAGCCTCAGCCCAGCTGCCTACTCTAGCTCTCCTGGGTGGAAGGAGAGAAACAGGAATCCCCTTGCTGGAAGGTGCTTCAAAAATATTTATTTCCAGAGCTCCCTGAATCAAAGAAGCACCTGGCTTTAGGGATTCTGGAAGAATAACATCTGGGAAGTCATTTCCAGCCATAGGGAATTTCAATTCCAAGAAGCTGGGAGGAGACAACCAGCAAGAGAGTCTCATAAATACTGGTCTTACAGCCTGCTATGATTTCTTGTTTAACTGAGCATCATTTATCTCCATTCTTTAAAGGACTCAGATATAACCCAGGATGCCCCTACTACAAAACCTGAGTTTATGGAAGACAATGGTAGGCTTAGAATTAGCAAAACAGACTATAGCTGTCTGTCAGAATGAAAAGAGGGAGATTGAGGCAGCTAGACAGCATGGAAAACCTCATGAACTGCACTTCATCAATAAAATACTTTTGCTCATTTAAACAAGCCAGGGACTACAGTTAATTTTTGTCCTATCTATGAAGAATGTAGGGTAAATTAGGAGGGTAAATCAGATTATGTTGTATAAGAGAACAGATTGTTTTACACATTTAGAAAAACACATGCTGTTGAATAAACTTGAGAATATAAAAACTGTGTTTTATTTAAAATGTTCTCTGGGACAACTGGATGGCTCAGTCAGTTAAGTGACTGACTTGGACTCAGGTCATGATCTCGAGGTTTGTGAGTTTCAGTCTGGCTTCGGGCTCTGTGCTGACAGCTCAGAGCCCGGTCCTACTTCAGATTCTGTGTCTCCTCTCCCTGCTCCTCCTCTGCTCATACACACTTTCTCTCTCTCAAAAATAAACAAACGTTTCAAAAAAAAAATAAAATGTTCTCTAATGTAGACTTTTCCATAACCAGAGCTAGTCTTCCCCCAAGTGTTCTGAATTTGTTTTTCCTAGGAGAGATCTAAAGGGCTCACTCTGGACTTAGCAGAAAATAGGTAACCTCCTACCCCATAGACTCTCATGTTGACTGGCCTGATTACTGACCCCCTTCCTCATACAGCTGGTACTTAGTTCCCTTCTGCTCCCCTCTTCATCTTCTACACTTATCAGAATCTTTGTCTCACCTCTTCCATGTCCTCTCTTTTGCAAACAGAACATTGACTTCCTTCAAGCTCCTGACCCTTGGCTTCGTTTCCTAGGATACCTGTAGTGGCATCAAGGAGAAACTGTGCCCTTAATTCATACAGCCTGAAATACCTCATTTTCATGTCTTTCCCTCAGTGTTTTCTCCCACAAGGGCAGCCCAGTCTTGTTTACGAGCCTGAACTCAATATGAGGTTTCAATATAGAACATTTCAAACAGATTTATCACTTAGGCATGTTTTTATTTGTTTATTCTGAAATTTCTTCTCACTTTCCTCATGGTATATTTCTCCCCAGTCTTGGTAATTTCACTGACCAACCAACAACAACAACAACAACAACAACAAAACAACCTTAGGGATCTTCTTTTAAAGTTGTTAGCTATTAGTGAATTTTCTTTTCTTTTTTTTAAATAAATACTGTTTTTTCCTTTTTTAATTTTTTTTAGAGAGAGAAAGAGAGAGAGTGAGTGGGGGAGAGGGGCAGAGAGAGAGGGAGAGAACCTCAAGCAGGCTCCAGGCTTAGCACTGAGTTCAACATGGAGCTCTATCCCAGGATCCAGGGATCATGACCTGAGCCAAAATCAGGAGTCGAACACTCAACTGACTGAGCCACCCAGATGCTCCTAGTGAAATCCTCATAATTTTTTTAAAATGTTTATTTATTTTTGAGAGAGAGAGAGAGAGACAGAGACAGAGTGTGAGCTGGGGAGGGGCATAGAGAGAGGGAGACACAGTATCCTGGCTTCCAGCTGTCAGTACAGAGCCCAATGCAGGACTCAAACCCACCGACCAGGTGATCATGACGTAAGCTGAAGTCGGCTACTTAACCGACTGAGCCACCCAGGTGCCCCTGAAATCTTCTTTATAAATATCTCTAATAGCACATGAGAATGATCGCCAGGTACAACTTATTTCTGCATAAGTATGTATTTTATCTGGCAACTCTAGTAGGAGTTGAGGTGCTTTGCCTTGACACAACCGTTTCTGGAACCTGGCAAACTGACGAATGCTGACAGTACAAGGATTTTTCTTCTCTGAATATCTCAGTATTTCAAGGACTAAGTCGCAAATATAAAAGGTATACACAAATGGAGCACAAATGGATCACAAGAAGTTATTCAAGATTTCCTAATTACACAGGTTGGACCGCCTCTCTTTGACCATTAAAGTAACGTGTCTTCAGGGAAATCTTATCTGAATTTCTAGTCTAGATTATATTCCTATTTAAACTCAGCCACAGTAGTTCCCTCTTGTGGGCTTTATCACTATGATGATAATCATATGACTACTGGTGTGATTATTCATTTACCGTAAGGCTTCACAAGGGCAGGGATCTTGTTGGTTTTGTTTGGTGCTCTACTCCAGTGCTTATTACTATACCTGACAAACAATAAGTGATCAGCAAATTTAGAAGCTACTATAGAAGATCCCATTTTCTATAGAAACAATACAAAGAAACATCCAGAGGTATAAATATGACAATAAATATGCAAAACACATAAAGAAAACTTTAAAATACTTCTGAAGGGTACAAAGAAAATATAAATAAGTGCAAAGTCATACCATGTTCTTAGATAGGAAACCTCAATTACCACAAAGAGGTTGACACACACTGAATTAACTTACATGATGATTATGTTCTCCAAACTGTACCAATGGATTTTTCTTAATGTTTATTTTGAAGAAGAGAGAGACAGAGAATGAGCAGAGGAGGGGCAGAGAGAAGAGAATCCGAAGTGGGGTCCAGGCACTGAGCTGTCAGCACAGAACCTGACGTGGGGCTCGAACTAACGAGCCATGAAATAAATCATGACCTGAGCCAAAGTCGAATGTTTTATTGACTGAGTCACCCAGGCACCCCTATGCCAATAGATCTTTTTTTAAACTTGAAACTTCTAATGTTTGAATGAAAGCAATACAAAAAAAGAAGGGCCAGGAAAATTTTAAAACAGCAATAAGGAGGATTATACCTCCCAGGTAATGTATCATGAAAACGTTAATAATTAAATTCTTGTGCTGGCACGGGAACAGGTAGACAGAATAATGGGATAGAGGAAAAAGCTGAAGTTGCATCACAAATTAATGATAAACAATGAATTTTTCATTAAATGATGTTGGAGCATCTGAGTAACCATCTGGAAAAAAATAAAGTTGAAACTGTACCTCATGTCATGTACATCAGTATACACTACAAAATGGATATAGGAAATTTAAGTGTAGAACTGGAACCATAAATGTAATAGAAAAAAATAGCAACATTCATTTGTGATCTTGTGATCTTTGTAACTCTGTTAGGATCTATAAGCCATAAAAAAAAGATTGATAAGTAATCAGACCATATTCAAAAATTAAAAAAAAAAGATTTCTGCATGGCGGAAAGAAAAAAAAACAAGTAAAAATAATCCCTTCTGCAAAGTAAAATATAACAAAATAGGGGGAAAACCCACACAATTATAATCACGGAATAAAAAGCTGATCTCCTTATATAAAGTTCACCACTGCAGTTCAACCATTTCACTTTTTTAACAATGGATTTTAACAATGGAAGATCATACCAAGAGTTCCTAGAAATTATCAATAAAAAGCCCTAGACTAACAATCCAATAGAAGATTGACACGAAGTTTTTGGTGAGGCTGTGAGAAACAGGCAGGCTCACTCCTATTGGTTGGAGTGTAGACTGACAACCATTTATGGAAAACAACTCAGCAAAAGTTGCCAAAATTATACATGCATCAATTATATAAAATACATGAAAAATATAAAGTTATGGACTTTGACATGGTGACCCAATGTTCATTTAAAAGAGACTATACCCATATTAGGGTATACCCATGTTAGAGTATATGTATATAGTGGGACACTACCCAACTTAAAAAAGAATGACGTCACTCTTATGTTCTGAAGGAAGACCTCCAAGATCCTTATGTGAAAAAAACGCAAGGCATGAAACCAGGTGCATGGTATAAAGAATATTTTATGTATGTATGTATATGTGTGTACATGTGTGTACACATACACATGTGTACATATACATGCATATTGAATATGCATTAAAAAACTCACAAAGGATACCTAAGAAAATTCTTACGAGTGTTTCTGGTTAGGATGGCTTGAGAATGGCAGGAGGGAACTAGGTGATTACAGGACAGGGGTGGGTAAGAGATAGATTTTCCTTGCGTGACTTCTTATTGTTCATTTGATTTCTGGAAGATGTTAGGGTAATACACATTTAATAAATTAAGTATATAAATTGAATTTGAGAGAAAAAAATAACATCACCTAGAAAAAAGGAAACTGTTCATTCTATGAAGTCAAGTACCATGGATGGAATAAAAGTACACCTGAGGGACATTTGACTGGCTCAGATGATACACCATGAGACTCTTGATCTCAGGGTTGTGCGTTCAAGCCCTGCACTGGGTGTGAAGTTTACTTCAAAAAAGTTTCAGAAAATTAAAGAAAAAAAAGTGCACCAGAGGAATACCAAGGCCAATGTCACAATGTTTTCTGTTCTTTTTATTTTAAGCTGCCTTAAATCAGTTCTGGAAATAGAAGACAAACAAATAAATGTGTATGTTTATGCTAACAAACTGCTGGTTAATCTCAATTTATCTAGACATGCAAATAATTCCTTTCAATTAGGAAGTATTTGGGGCACCTGGGGGGCTCAGTCCATTAAGTGTCCGAGTTCGGCTCAGGTCATGATCTCATGAGTCCCATGCGGGGCTCTCTGCTGACAGCTCAGAGCCTGGAATCTGCTTCGGATTCTGTGTCTCCCTGTCTGTCTGCCACTAACCTGCGCACGCTTTATCTCAAAAAATGAATGAACATTAAAAAAATTTTTAAATATTAGTGTTTTTCACCTCAGAATTATGTGAAGACTCGCTGAAGGCTGAATTAGTGCCCTCTCTTAGGAGATGTTCACTGGGGTTTCACGCTGCTGAAGGGTGGAGGGAAGGCATCCTGGCCCTTCGTCCATCAAGGAAAGAATCTCAAAACTAAATAGGGTAAAATTCATTAACTTCTCACTAGAAACAAATCTACTTCAAGGGGAAACATAACATACTCTTCTTCTTCTGGACTGTGCCCATTGTGGCCTCTGTCTCTGTGGTGTGAAAGGAACATCGCAATCAGAAATCACTTTTAATTAAGCGTAAGCTTGTCACTGCGGTCACACCATTTTATTTTAACAATTTGGAAGATCTAGAGATCATAACACAAATTTTCCTTCTTATAAAACAAGCCTCTATCTTAGGCTTACTCTTTGTGAGAGCGTACAAAACCCAAACAGAAGTTTCCTTGAGATCCTGTTTAAAATAGAGGTCCTGATGAAATCCACATGGCTTACATTCAACCAAAGTGACGTTGATTGACAGGGCAAAAAACTTTAATAACTGGCAAGAAATAGGACTTCATTGTGGGTTGAGGAAGTTTACCCCCAAATTACGAGACTGAGATGAAAATCTTAAATTCCTTCAATTTTTACCGGAGTCATTCCTAACTCCTGTCTTCCTTTGACATCAATGGCTAAATTATTTTGCCCCTCCTCACCTTGCTGGGAAAGCCTGCCCAAAACCATCTTCATGGTCATCACCTCTTGGATGAACTACTGTGAAGTCATGAATGGAGGTACAGAGACAGGGAGGAGGAGGGGGAGGGGGAGGGGGAGAAGAAAGTGGCCCCAAATGTGCAGAAAAGACTCTAAAGTTTTGCTAAGTCACTTCAGGTCTTGGGTTTAAAGAATTTCAGGAAGCCATCCCAGTATCTTTTTCTTTTTTCTTTGATAGTGATGTTAACATTTTCTAGGAGATGATTTAACCTAATATTGTTACCTTAATATATGTTCAGTTTCTTTTTTTAAGCAATAAAACTGTTCTCAGGAGATCTGTCCATTTGACTCTTCAGAAGGGTTACCATTATCAGTGAATTTGCATTCTCCTTCATTCCCTACATTTGAAATGACTATGTCTGAGGGAGAGATTCATAGTGCTTTCATTTTCTGAAATAATTACATGTGCGTGTATAAATATTCATAGTATTTACTTGTTCCTTAATATCTGTTTCCCTTTGCTAGAACAAAAGCTTCATAAAAATAGGAGCTTTGTCTAGCAGTGAGAGCTAAAATTAGTGGCCAAAACTCTAAGTAGAAACAGTATATTTGTGTAGCCTCCGAGGGTCTCTCCAAATTTACTAAGGTAGTGGTTTTTAAATATGACCACAAATTCAAGATGAAACTTATTTCCTCTGCCCCTGAGTGTGCACAGGATTTAGCAACCCACTTTTAAGTGTAGACTGGAAAGGCAAAATCCTAACTATATAGTGGAGAAACCTGTCAGACACTACCTTAGTCAAGCAATTAAGGTGAATATGACAAATCATGGTGACATCGTGTGTCACCTGATATATAGGTAGGGCACATCCTCTCAGTGGTATTCTTCCCCAAAATTTATAACTTCAGTCCAATCAGGAGAAAACATCAGACAAACGTAAATTCAGAGACATCCTTCACAATATCTGAGCACTATTTTTCAACCATCTGAACATTACGAAACACTAGAAACGACCAAAAAACCTGTTAACAGATCGGAGGAGGTGAGATACTACATGTACCGTGGCATCCTGGATTGGATCCTGGATCAGTAAAAGGACATTAGTGGAAACACCGGTGAAATCTGAATAAACTATGTTACTTTAATGAAAAAATAAAAGGAGCATTGTCTGTCCTGTTGCCCTCCTTATCCTCCACACCTAACACAAGTCTTGGCACATAGTAGGCACTATATGAATATACTGAAAGATAAATTTGGGGAGTGCCTGGGCGGTTCACTCGGTTAAGTGTCCAACTCTTGATTTCGGCTCAGGTCATGGTCTCACGGTTCGTGAGATTGAGTCCTGTGTAGGACTCTGTGATGGCAGTGTGGAGTCTGCTTGGTATTCTCTCCCTCTGCCCCTCTCTGGATCTTGTGCACTCTCTCTCTCAAAATAAACATTAGAAAAGAAAAAGAGGGGCGCCTGGGTGGCTCAGTCGGTTAAGCGTCTGACTTCGGCTCAGGTCATGATCTCACAGTCCGTGAGTTCGAGCCCCGCATTGGGCTCTGTGCTGACAGCTCAGAGCCTGGAGCCTGCTTCAGATTCTGTGTCTCCCTCTCTCTCTGACCCTCCCCCGTTCATGCTCTGTCTCTCTCTGTCTCAAAAATAAACATTAAAAAAAATTAAAAAAAAAAAAAAAGAAAAGAAAAAGAAATTTGGGTTCAAATCCTAATTCTATCAGTTAGAGTTTTCTGACCTTGGGTAAATTAATTAATCTAAGCCTCAGCTTCTTCACCCATAATAATAGCATCTTTCTCATAGTGATTCTGTTGCCGTTGATTAATGCTTAGCAAAATGCCTGGCACATGGTAACAACTTGTAAAGTGTTCGCTGTTTGTGGCTGCTAGCTAGCTCTGTGCCACTTGTGGCTTCTTTCAGAAAAATTTGTGACAGGACAATAATTTTAAACGTGACATGTTGTATACTTGGTTTACTTGGTGAAGAATCTTGTTTTAAAATTATACCTAGGGGCACCTGGGCAGCTCAGTGGGTTAAGCATCCGACTTGGCTCAGGTCATGATCATGTGGTTCATGAGTTTGAGCCCAGCTTCAGGCGCTGTGCTGATGGCTCAGAGTCTGGAGCATGCTTCAGATTCTGTGTCTCCCTCTCTCTCTGCCCCTTCCCTGCTCGCACTCTGCCTCTCTCTCTCTCTCAAAAATATATAAACATTAAAAAACCTTTTTTAATTATACCTAAATTCTCAGTGCCTGTTTTACTATCAGTGTTTCCAGCCATTGCTTTTCTCTTCATCAATTCAAATTGTTGATACCTGAGCTCTGACAGTTTAGCTGATGTCTAGGTTTTTATAAAGTTAATGAATGTGTTGTTTATAAACACCAGTGGGTTAATTGTCCTAGAGATTATAGCTAGTCCAGACTGTTAATAGCTGCTTGTAAACTGAGGATAACAAGTTATACCAGTTGAGTACTTAAAGCATGCCTTCTAATTTACCATTCTGAACTGTTAACTATCCAGACACTAAAAAATATATCAGGGTAGGAAAACTTAGGGGAACTGATTTCTACATTGGCTAACTGTTTCAAAAGCTCAGGATTAATTTTTTTTAATAGAGCCAAACAAGCCAGAAATAACATGGAAAAATATATATGACAAATATAATCAAGGAATAGGAAACAGATATTTACAAAATAAGAGACCACACCCACTTCTTTGATATATTTAGGAATTTGAAAAGCTTGATAAAAACAAGTATTCTGGTTTTAGAACACTCGATGAGTATAGAAGTAGAATATTTGAATAGACCATCAGCTATGAAAAATAATTCTAACTAATAGAGAGCTACCTCAAAAAAATAGCAGGCACAATACGTTTTTTTACCTGATAGTGCATTATTATTTTAAACTATTGAAGAAAATAATATTCATAATGTTTAACTGTTATAATGAAATTAAAAGATAGAGTTATCTTTTTAATTTTATGATGCTAACAAAATTTTGATAACAAAATCTAGCAAATATACCTTCAATAAGTAAATTATATGAGTTTATCTTTCAGTTACCTAAAAAGAGTGACAAATGTTAGAATTTATAAATTAAAGAATCAGTCACCCCAAGCCATTGTGTTTCCCCAGGAATGAACAGACGGTTTGTATTAAAAAAATCAATACATTCATCAATAGGTCTGATAAGAACATCCATGAAATAATTTCAATAGATTTTTTGAGAAAGCATTTGATACCACTTAATAGCTATTCCTGTTTAAATATTTTTTAAAAGTTAGAAAACTAGGTTATTTCCTTGTTATAGCACATCTACCTTAATCCATCAGGTAACACCACCATGTTTAATTGTGAAATAGCAGACATTCCTCTCAGCATGTTCATGATCATTATTATTTAATTTTTTCCTAAATGTTTAACCAATGAAATCAGATATAAAAAAATAAATAAAATATTACAACTGGAAAGGTGATTATATCATCATTTCAGACCATATGATTATATACCTGGCAAACAAACCAAAAAATGAATGAAAAACTTTGAGAAATAATAAGAATATTAAGTAAAATTATCAAACACAAAATAAAAGCAAATAGAATTTTTATATTGCAAAAACAATTAGTAGGTATTAAAAATATGACATTGTAAATAGCAAAAAAAAAAAAAAAAAAAGAAGAGAAAATATACTGAAGTAACTTCCAAAGGGATTATGAGAACTATCTAAAGTTAGCAAACTTTACAGAGTAACAGGAAATCTTAATACATGGAGAGATATTTCTAGATTATGTTGGAAACATTATAAATATGTTATTTATAAATTCTAAATTATTTTATAAGTTTAATGCAATCTTAATGAAAATAATATTGATTACACTTGTTATGATTTTGAAGATCATCTGGAAGTATTAATAGGCAAGAAAAGTTAAGACTGATAAAGATGCCTTTGGGGCACCTAGGTGCCTGAGTCAGTAAAGTGTCTGATGTCAGTGCAGGTCAGATCTCACAGCTAGTGAGTTCGAGCCCCGTGTCAGGCTCTGTGCTGACAGCTCAAAGCCTGGAGTCTGCTTCAAATTCTGTGTCTCCCTCTCTCTGCCCCTCCCCCACTCATTGTCTCTCCCTCTCTCTCTCACTCTCTCAAAAATAAATAAACATTTATATATATACACATATGTAAGGCTGATAAGGATACCCCCACTCTACCAGATATTAAAATGTATTTTAAATTATGGTAATGGAAGCACAAAGAATACAATGCACATTACTGAACTAGGCCTCTGTATGAGACTTCTAATTAACAACACCATTTCCAGAGTAATTAGAAAAAATAATTTTGACAAAAAATTATTGTAAGAAACAGCGAATGTAATAGAAACAGTGGATTACGAAAGCCGGTGGTCTGTAGTACCTTTTTTTTAAATTTTTTTAAATTTTATTTCTTTTTTTTTTTTTTCAACGTTTTTTATTTATTTTTGACACAGAGAGAGACAGAGCATGAACGGGGGAGGGGCAGAGAGAGAGGGAGACACAGAATCGGAAACAGGCTCCAGGCTCCGAGCCATCAACCCAGAGCCTGACGCGGGGCTCGCGGGGCTCGAACTCACGGACCGCGAGATCGTGACCAGGCTGAAGTCGGACGCTTAACCGACTGCGCCACCCAGGCGCCCCTGTAGTACCTTTAATCAATTTTCCCAAATCCTCACGCTAATCCAGACTTTGGTGATAAACTCTGGTCATACTATACCTTAGGAGTCAGATGAGGTATATATGCAATGGGGTGACTGATCTTTAGCAGGATGGGAGTGTGTGTGTTTGTGTGTGTGTGTGTTTTAGAGACTGTTTTATTGTTGAATAAAACAAGTGAAAAGCAAAGAGAATATTAAAATAATATTAATAAAATATATGTGGGGGATGAAGGGGGATGATACATTGAACCCTTGTATGCCCCCCACCCAGATTAAAGCATAAAATATTACTATTTCCTTTGGGGTCTCCATGCACTCCCCATCTATCTCTATTCATCCCCTCTCAGAGGGTAATCACCTTTCTATATTTCAATGTATTTTTGTTTGCATAAACAACATATCACATATCTATTAATCATATCTTTCATTCAATCTCTGTCCTGAGATTTACCTATAGTGTTGTATGGAATTAAAAATAGTTGCGTTTACCTGTTGTGTAATATACTTATTTCTTCCATTATATATGTATATACATAAAAATATTTATATAGATAGATACACACATAAATTAAGTGTGCATGAACAGCACATATCTCTCCATATATAGAGCCTTATTTAATGTATTTCAATAAAATTTTATGAATCTCTCTATAAAGCTCTTATACATATTTTGCCAGATTTATTCCTAGGAAATTTATATTTTTGTTGCTGTTACATATTGAATCTTTAAAAAAAATTTTTTTATGTTTATTTATTTATTTTCGAGAGACAGAGAGAGATGGAGCATGAGCAGGGGAGGAGCAGAGAGAGAGAGAGAGACACAGAATCCAAAGCAGGCTCCAGGCTCTGAGCTGTCAGCACAGAGCCTGACATGGGGCTCGAACTCGTGAACCATGAGATCATGACCTGTGCCAAAGTTGGATGCTTAACCGACTGAGCCACTCAGGAGCCCTCTGAATCTTTTTTTTTTTTTTTAAATCCATCATTTGGAACAATTAGTATTTTTGTACTTACCGCTACAGATAAACTTGGATTAGTACTATTATTTTGTACTTTCTTTTCTTACACTTTTTCTGTGTTTCTTTTGTAACTTTTTCTTGCTTTCCTTTGGACTGATGGAGTATTTTCTCTTATTCCATGCCTTCTATTTGTTGGGAGATTAAATGTGATATTGGCATTCAGATTGGTTATTCCTATCATTTTAGCATGCATTTGTAACTTATCAAATTCTCCATTAACCGATATCTTTTTCAGCAGCTGAACACTGCCAGGCCCCTTAGAAAACTGGAACTCCAATCAATTGACTGCACAGTTATAGATCTAATTTGGTCACCTCCCACCTCTCAAAAGACTCCTGTCTGGCTTCCTCCTCATTCTTTCATTGATTGAAACCTCTCCCCCTGGTCACCACTGGCCTCCTTACCACTAAACCCAAAGGGTAGTTCTCAATCTTCATCTCATACAATCTAGCAGAAACATTTGAAAATAGTCAACTTTCCACTTGAAGAGTTTTCTTTACTTGAAACACCCTCACGCCATGAAGATGAAGCTTTAAGAGGTATAACAGTTAGACACCCTACCTCTTCTGGGGAGGAGCAAGTATCAGGGTGGTGGAATATTCCTTTGGTTTTCCTCTTCCCTCTCTGGACCTGCCTCCTCAGTCACCTTGAGACTCATCCCTCCTCATGTGGACACTAAATTTCAGAAGTTCATCAGTCTCAGCTCTACGGTTTCTTTTCCCACTATCTACTTTCTCCTTAGACAATCTCCTTCAATGCCCATGGCTTGACTTTTGCCTCGTAAATAATACGACTGTAAGTTACAAATCTATTTCTCAAGCAGAGACCTCTCATCTGAACTCCTGACTCACACATCATGACTCCTCGGCATATCTGCCTAGATGTCACAAAGATTCCTCAAATTCAAGATTGAGATTACAACTGCCTCCAAGTTCCCTCTCCTCCCAGTGTTCTGGTCTCAGTGAAGGCATCAGTATCTGGTCCTTCACGTACATAAGTGAGCAACTAAGGAGTAATCTTGGGTACCTTCCACACTCTCACCTCTAGTCTACACTCAAGGCTTGTCAACTATTACTTCTTTAAAGTTTTAAAAATTCATCAACTGATTTGCATTTAACACCTTAGCCCAAGCTGCTTTCATTTCTTATCTGTACTATTTCAATTCTTACTAAATGTAATCCTCCTACATTCTCTCTTCTTGTATTGCCCAGCCTGTTGGGTTTTGAAGTAAACTTCAGAAACAAATTGGATCCTCATTGCTTACAACCTGTCAATAGTTTTATAATGCTATTAAGATAAAGACTCAGATCTATAACATAGCCCTGAGGCCCTACATGGTCTCACTGAGCCTTTGTCTCTTTCTCTCA
Source organism: Panthera uncia (assembly GCF_023721935.1). NCBI lineage: Eukaryota > Metazoa > Chordata > Mammalia > Carnivora > Felidae > Panthera > Panthera uncia. Next base: position 45,603,207 of record NW_026057580.1, read on the forward strand.
CTGCACCTCTCAGTCTTTGTATTCCACCTACTCTGGCTTATTTCATATCCTTGGAATCAGGCCCTCTTTGTGGCAGTTTCTCTCTGTCTGGAAAGCTCTTCTGTCGTTCACCCTAGTTAAATTCTACTCTTCTGCAGATCGCAGTTCATGGCATTTCTGTAGGAGAGATTTCCCTGACGTAGATTCTTTTGTTTAAACCTCTCACACCACAGATGCTTCCTCCCTCTAGAACATTTATTTCCACTGGACAGAATACATTCATTGAGTGATTATTTAGTGAATGTCTGTGTTTTTGCTCGCCATTATATCTCCAGAATTTAGAACAGTTGCCAGCACACTGTAGGCATGTGTTCAGTAAGTATTTGCTGGATGTGTGCATGAATGGAGATTGTCCCATTCAGACTCCTGGTACCTGTGGCACCTACAGCATGGACTAGAATAGATGGCAGCTGAGTAATAGATGCCACTCCTTCAGTGTCCCATCGGTTAATTAACCCTACTCTGTCATTCTCCTGTTTTGGTTTTCCAAAGTTACAAAGGACCGATAGAACATATTACAGGAGGAAACCCACAACCAACGTGACCAAGGTAATTTTTGTAGCAAAAGCCTTTTCCAAACAAAGTAAAAGAAAAAAGTGTACACGTATTTTTCAGCCTTACTGGAATCAATCAGTTTGTCCTAGTTTCCTGAACCTGTGACCTAAAAATACAAATTCATTTGAACTTGGGAGAAATCCCTATCATTAACTTAAATGCAGCTCTATGCATTTCATATGCAGGAACACAAACCCCCTGTTTAAATGGCATTTTACATCAAAAAGAAGGCAACCTTGTCTTCCTACAAAATGGTGGCAGTCTCCATATTAAGTCCGGAATTCTCTTCTTCCCTTAGTAATTACATATATGTTTTAAACTACTTAATTTTCCTTTTCCTATTGTGTTCCTGGGAAATCCAGTGTTGACAAGAGTAGACTTTCTGTTTAGTGACCACAGGCTCTAATTCTGTGGCCATTGTGTATCAGCATGTCCCTGAGCATTATTCAAAGGGCTGGCTTCTCCAAATACATGGTCTGATCTTTTCTCTGCATTCTCCGTTCTCTGCAGGGTCCCAAGGCTTCTTCTTTCTGTGTCCCGGTTGGTTGCTTCCACTGCTGTGTGTTCTTGGAATACCTTTGATCCAAGATCCTACTCTTTAAAGAATGTTCCACAGGGTCCCCAGATTTTTGTCAGTTAGATTCTTGCCTGAAAGTCTCCAATTACCTTTCCTGATCTAAATCCAATACTGCCTGATGAGTCCCCCAAAATCATTTACATAGAGAGTGTATTTCCTTTCTATTTTTCATATCCATTTAACTTGACCTCTAGGCATTGAAATTTTTTTTCTTGAGTAAAATTCTTTCTCAGAGTAAGTCAGTGTGTCTTTATTTCTCTTTCCCTCTTTCTCTTCTATCCATCTCCCTTCCTCTCTATTACCCTTCCTTCCCCCTTCCCTCCCTTCCTTCCTCCTTCCCTTCCTTCTCTTTCTTTCTTTCTTTCTTTCTTTCTTTCTTTCTTTCTCTCCTTCCTTCCTTCTTTCCTTCCTTCCTTCCTTCTCTTTCTATCTTTTCTTTCTTTCTTTCTAATCCATGCCATCCAGTTTGTGAAAGAAAGACTAAAAATCCTGATTTAAAAAAGGATCCTCTTTTTTCTTGATTCCCTGGTTCCTAGAGATAGAGTTTTATGACATATACATTTAAATTTTTCTTCTTAGTCCTCAAGTTTGTAATAATTACACAGATTTTTTTTCTCTACCTTAATATACCTAAAATATAATGCACATATTTTATCATAATGATCCCATTCTCTTAAATGATTCATTGATGAAGTCCATCTTCTTACCCGGCTAAACCCACAATCTGTATTAGCATTTATGTAGTGAATAATTTTATGGTAGTTTGAGAACACACGGTGGGGCCGGGGTATTGAGTACCCCAGGAGCCTGTAGACTACATAATGAATCCAAGAACCACTAAATGCCATTAAGCATATGAAATGCTCAAGAGTAGCCATTTAAATGTTCCAAATCTCAAACACTGGTGCCCTGAAATTCTTGCAGAATTTAAGTATCCTCCTGCCCCTTCTGGCATTCAAATTCGGGTAATCTAGCGCCATCCTGCAACACAGTTACAGCCACAATATGAATCATCTTAGCCCACAGGAGCCACCAGCTGCCTCAGCCACATTCTAAAGCCAGGTAGGCCGATTGTGCTGCAATTGTCTATGTCAGAGGAAAGAGCTTTGATCTCCTCATTGGATATTCTGGTCCCCAAAATGCTAGTGCCTGAACTTATAACCACTGGACTCCATGTGGCAAGACAATGAACTGAGATTGGAAGTGCCGATAACCTCCTCTCTTCTGGAGTTTTGGCAGAAGGAGGATACATGCAGGAAAAAAAGAGAAATTAGTACAGATCTCATTATTTTTTGTGTGAATTCAGTTACTGCCAAAAAGACTGGAAAAATGTACTTTAGCCAAGACATGAATTGGATACTCATGAATTGCTTCTCTTTCTTGGAAGTGTGGAAATAAACAATGACCGATCAAATGAGAACAAGCAAAAGCTATTTATTCAGAGCTTGCTTAACAAGAGAGTCAGCACTATCATTTTCATGTGGCAGAGACTCAAAGGCTGGCAGAGGCGTGGGAAAGCTTTATGGTAGAGAAAAGGGAAGGCTTCGCGTGTGCCCTGATTAGAGGCTGTTGGTGTGGGGAAGTTGTCAGTGTGCTAACTAGAAGTGGGACATTCTAGTTAAGAGTTGTGTTAAGTTGATTGGTTAAGAGTGTGTACTTGGCTTTCTCTGGTTGGTCCTGAGGCAGAAGTGGAAACAAAAAGTAGGGGAGCTGTCAGTTATTAATCAAGTACTGGTCATTTGGGACCCATTGTTAGAGGGGTTATTGTTTGGCTTCCTGGATTATTACTAGAGGTAACACTCGGACTTCTTACAAGTCTGACTTCTGGCAGGTTGGCTTCCTGGCTGCTTATTACAGATAAAGGGGTTGTTTTCCTGAAAAGCTTGCTGCAGGTTGTGGATCATATTTCCATTGTTATATGTGATCTGGGGACTGTTGGTATTCAGTCTCTCAGAAGTAGGGGAAGGCCAGAAAGAGGGAAGGATATGCCCCTTATCTATTGTTATCTTACACTCCCAGAGAAGATGCAGTTTTAAGGGCAGAAACTTAAATGTGAGGAAGGGAGCATAAGTAGGTCCCACGTGCCCACCAATCTTGAACAGTCTTGAAAATTCCCATTGAGGATTTGTTCCCAAAGTAATCAAGAAAAATAGTGTACAGAAACAGAATCACAAACTGAATTTGAGTTCAAATATGTGTCTAGGACAGAGAGGGTTTCTGTATGAAATAATGTTCCTTGTAAAATCACTAATGACACATTATTTTGTAGTACCTGGGGACTGGGTGGTAAGGTATGGTATGCATAGGAGTCTGCCTGACAAGGACGGGGAGGGCGAGATCGAAAACAGGGTCCAAGAGATGTGACTTGATCCATCAGAGCTCCATATAGTTTGGAGAGACTTGGGAAATGCCACTGTTAATTTTACTTCTGAAATGGACTCTATTAGTAGAGATGCAAATATGTTGGCCGTTCCTGTGACGCACAAGTGAAATCTCAGCCTTGCTACTTTTGATTTGTGTTTCTGATCATTCTGTTGATGGGCTGGCTTTAGCAGAGTGTGCCCTGGTTAATATTCATTGTGATTGATTTTACAGTCTGACCTCAGCCTCAGCAGACTGATGGCAGTGAAAATGAAAAGTATTTAGGAGACCAGCCAAAATATCTATACTGCCCCTATGAAAAATGGAACCCCAAATGCCCTGATATCCACTCTAATTTGCCTGCTTTACCTGGTGTTAATTGCTTCCTGGCCTTCCTCCTTAGAATGGGCCTTGAAATTTCATATCCTGTTCACTTGGAAGTCCAGCATTTTAACCCTTTCCACAGTACGGAAGTGGACACGTTTTCATTTTCTTTTTTGGGTTTTACTAAAGACAGTTCAATTAACCTTTGAGCAGTAAGTTTGACAACTCTGATGTGGCATCTGGCCATTTTCTTAAATCCGCTTCTCCACTGTACTCTCTGGTAAAATCAGGAACTTACCATGAACGATTCATTTATTTCCTAAGTCAAATCAAAGGGAGTTTGTGCAAGAGTTGTATTTTTCAAAGCTTATTTTTAAAAAAGGCTCTCTCTCTCTCTCTCTCTCTCTCTCTCTCTCTCTTTCATTCTCTCTTTTTCTGGTAATGTACCTATCATCCTTTTTTTTTATTCTATAGATCACCTTGCATACATTTCTCATTTATCTTGTTTCTCCACAGAAAACTCCTCTGAAGATTGAAAAGAAAAAAGAAAAAAAAAAAAAAGCTAAGTAAGCAAATTAGTTTAAGGGCCTTTGGACCACCCTTTTATGTACACGGTCTGTTCCCCCAGAGCGTTTTGAGACTGCACTACTGCCCTTCCTTGTATTTAATGAGACCTGTGGGCAAACACATGATTCAGTGGAAACTAAGAGGCAGAGTTTAAATATGCTCCGATGACAGCTGGCTTACTTGTGCGAGCTGTTGCAAAAGAACTTTACTAATGGTTCAAGCAGATGGACAGAAGGAAGAAAACTAAATGTTAGAATGTGTGAGAGGCCAAAGGTCAAGGTGAATGAGCCTGGTGATTTCCTGAGGTCTGTGGGTGTTTTGTGTTGCAGCCTAAATTGAGGATTGTTTTTAATTTGATGCATTTTTCTAAACTTTAAGTAGGTTCATTAAACCAAAAAAAAAAAAAAAAAAAAAAGTTCCAGCTCTTCATTTACCTCCCAATTAAATTTTGAGTTTTAACTTCCAAGATAATATAGCACTTACTTGTAAAGTATAGGCATTTATAATACATTTTTAAAGGTAAGATCAAAATGGTTTACATAACAGATACTTTTTACAAAACATGATCTCTTGCGTTTTCTGTTATCAACAATGCACACGTACTATATCCTTTTGCTTTTTGTTTTTAACTTAAAAATAAAATTTCTGCTGGGGCAGGGCATTACAAAACAATTTAAATGTACTGCATAAAGAATAACTACCATTTGTTTCTTTCTAGAAAAGTCTACCTTCCAGATACTTTGCTGAGTTTTAGGTTAAAAATCCAAAGGCATTTTTTCTATTTCTTATGATTTTGTAACTATTATATCTTTCAGCTTTAATCAAGTTTTATTGAAGCCAAGACATTAACTAACCTTTAGTTTGACAATCAAACCCTTTAAAGCAGGTCATAAATTTAAAAGGAAGATTGTTTTGGTTCCAGAAAGGAGATTATTTTGAAAGCTAAAATATATGTACCACTTATGGAAAGAAACAAAGTAAAGCTTTGTTGCCTAAGGTACTTGTATGTTTCTCTGGGTCAAGGACTGAAGCAGGTCTCCTCAAGAAGTGGAGACGCCTGCAGGCACCGCCCCAGCTGCGGGGGACTGTGCCTTTCTTCCAGCAGGGATGCCACTGGCATTGGCAATTGCCCCGGCATCAATTATTTGTTTATTTAAAAATAAAATTTTAATTACACGAAACCCAAATTTTCAGGGTGTGTAGAACATTACCCCAGCAATTAGACATATTGTTTATCACCTTGATTTCCAAACCCTTTCAGACTAAAATTCATTTGGGAGTCATAAAAAATTGCCAGGACCGGCCATTAAAAAAATCACCTCAAATCACAATTAGCAGCTCTTTATTTGAGGTTTTAATACATACACGGAGGTGCCGTTTGTGTTGCTATTTCAGGAATAATTCGCCAGGATGAGGTGCATTCTAAAAATGAGGGCACGGGCAGAGGTCGATGTACTTTAAATCCAAACACATTCGAAATTCAAAGTAACATCCTTCCTTTAGTTGGTTGATTTTTCTTGCACTTTGGTTTCTGGTATCTACTGGGTGAAGTCTTTGAAAGTTATTAATTCGTGATTAAATGGGTTCTTTAGATGATGGGAAAGGCCCCAAAAGAAACATAGAAAAATAAAACGCCTACAGAAGGAAGGGATACAAGTAAAGTGGTTACTACTTTGTAACTGCCTCATGTTTCCTGTGAAAGACTTTGACTAGAAAATTTTTGTAAACACTGTATTTAATAAGGGAAATACCTAAAGAGAAAAATGTTAGTTGTGCTGATTGAAATAATTCCTTCAAATGGCTCCAACATAACAAACCATTTTTATGAATAAAAAGGTACAATCTTTGTTGACAGGAGACTAGACTGAGGAGCTAAGGAGTTGAAGAAGAAACATCAGTGAACTTGATTATATAAGCTTAATTTATTTTTAACATGATTTAAAAATATTTTTAATATATAATATAAATTATGTTTTAAACTAATATCTAGTCATTGTGGTTGGATTTTTACAATTTTGAGCTGTTGCCTTTTAATGTTTTCTAGAAACATGTGCCTGGGGTGCCTGGGTGGTTCAGTCAGCTGAGCATCCGACTCTTGATTTTGACTCAGGTCGTCATCCCAGGGTCGTGGGATCAAGCCCTGTGTCAGGCTCCGTGCTGAGCTTGCAGCCTGCTTAAGATTCTCTCTCCCTCTCTCTGTCTCTGTCTGTCTCTCTCTCTCCCTCCCTCTGCCCCTCCCATGTTCACATGCTCCCTCTCTCTCTCTTTCTCTCAAAATAAAAATAAATAAATAAGTAAATAAAAACATGTGCCCAGAAAATTTTTATCCCTAACGGTGAGTAAGGACAAGGCTGGTGCAGTGAAAGGAGCAATCGGCTGGGCTTCTGACAGATGTGGCTCCACTCACAGCTCTAGCACTGACAGCTTTTGTGAGATTGGGCGAGTTCTTTAACCCCTTCGGAATCTTCGTTTTCTTTTTTAAGTTTATTTTTGACAGAGACAGAGTGTGAGCATGAGCTGGGGAGGGACAGAGAGAGAGGGAGACAAAGAATCTGAAGCAGGCTCCAGGCTCTGAGCTGTCAGCACAGAGCCCGATGCAGGGCTTGAACTCGCGAACTGTGAGATCATGACCTGGGCCGAAGTCGGATGCTTAATCGACTGAGCCACCCAGGCGCCCCATCGTTTTCTTACTTATAAAGTGGGGATGGTACCTAATGGCAGGGCTGTTTTGAGTTTTAAGTGAGATAATTCATGTAGAACAGCAAGATCCGTTCAGCAAACATTCGTTTCCCTTCTCTTTAAATCACGTGATGAAACATCTGTTCTGGCACTGTGCTAAATGCTTTATACCTATTTGTCTTGTGTATCTTAAAGCAAAACAAAACCCAAAACAGGAACTCATGAGATCATTTCTCCAATCATCGGACTTCAGCACTGAGGAAAGCGAAGCATGGAAACACCTACTGAGGTGGCTTTAATCTGGATCTGCTTGACCCTACAGCCTGTACTCTTAGCCACTGTGTATGCCGTGGAAAGAGACTGACCTATGACCATACGGAAGAGGTAGTAATGACGTAGGGGATGACCGAGTAAGGGACCAGAAGGATTTTGCATTTTTGTAATTCTCTTACATGTATATTGAACTCTGTTTGGAGATGACAATGAAAAAAGTATATTATAAATGTTCAGTTATAATACATAGATACAGAAAAGAAAAACTTATCAAAAACCAAACAAACCAAAAAGGAGTAAGTAAGGTCCAAATGGACAGAATGTTGGAGAATCCTCTAAAATGAGGTTACTGTGAAGGGTGCTGGGTGGCTCAGTTGGTTAAGCGTCCAACTTTGGCTCAGGTCACAATCTCACCGTCCATGAGTTTGAACCTCACGTCGGACTCTGTACTGACAGCTCAGAGCCTGGACCCTGCTTCAGATTCTGTGTCTCCCTCTCTCTCTGCCCCTTCCCTGCTTGCGCACTGTCTCTCACTGTCTCTCAAAGATAAATGTTAAAAAAAATTTTTTTAAATGAGGTTACTGTGTTGTTAGCATTCTGGCATTGTTAAACATGTTTCTTCAGTCCATACTGTATTCATCAGACTAGGATAGGTTATGGTGCAGTGACAAATAGCACCTAAATCACAGCAACTTAATACAAAAGAAGCGTTATTTTTCTTTTGTGCAAAGTCTACTGGAAGTCTGATTGCCTTGTCAGACCAATTGTGCAATTGTCCTCCATGTGGTCACCCAGGAGCCCATTTGTTTTGATGTCAGGGCTCTGTCATCTCACCTGTCCTATGACTGCTTCAGCAGGGGAAGAGAACAAAGGAGGCCTTTCCTGGATGATTACATTCTGCCAAGTCTTCCCAGTCCATCAACCAGAAGCGGGTACAGGGCCTGCCTGGCAGCACTGGAAGGAGGCCTGCATTCTGAGTGCCACTGGTCTGTCGTGTACATACGTAAGAAGTGTTGATAGGCTGCTGTTTATTCTCAGATGGTAACATTTAGGACTATCTTACTGAAATAATTCCTATAAACCAAACACCTTCATTTAGTAGAAAAGTGCCACTTCGATTTCAACCATTTCCGATTAAAACACATTAAAGTACTTAAACTAATTTTAAGTGGCCGATGTTATCTGGAAGTGATTTTGAAAACTGAATATTCATTATCCTTCAATCAGCAGGGATTATGTAATGTTTGCTCTGCTTTTTCAAGCACTGGAATGGGATCATACAGGAACAAATCTGTAAAACAACAAAACAAAAAGCAAAGGAACTGGTTTTCACCCTGCCACAGTAAACTGGTGGGACTCAGTTGATTTTAGAGATCGGGCCACTGGTGGCAGAATGGGTGGTGAGAGAGATGCGAAGGTTGGGACAGCTCCAGGGCACACGCCCTTGCTTTGGTTCTTCCATGGTGTGAACCATCAAAGCTCTCCACCTCCCCCGTATCTGAACAGTATTGCAGATTACCTATGGCTTGTGTGGCAGCATTAGCAAATAATACCACATGAAGCAATTCACATTTCGGTAATGTAAAAGGCAAAGCTATCTCATGGTCACTATAAAAAGTGAAACATTTTTGGTAAAGAAACAGAACGGTGTACGTCAATTTGGATTTTTAAAATAACTGTTGATTATGGTGGTCCTTCGGAGATTATTTTATTAGTTCTTAAGAAAGCAGAATTTACTTCTTTGTTATAGGTGTGGTGAGATTACAGGCACAGAGGAAGGTGGTGAAACTTACTAGTGGTTTAAACCACTTGTTTTGCGTGGCTTTTGGGTTTTTGTTTTTAACAGGTTAAAATGGTGCATTTATTAAATGTAGTAAGTAGGGGCACCTGGGTGGCTCAGTCGGTTAAGCATCCTCTGACTTTGGCTCAGGTCGTGATCTCATGGTTCCCGGGTTCAAGCCCCGCATTGGGCTGACACCTCAAAGCCTGGAGCCTGTTTCAGATACTGTATCTCCCTCTGTCTCTGCCCCTCCCCTACTCACACTCTCCCTGTCTCTGTCTCTCTCTCTCTGTCTCTCTCTCCCTCTTTCAAAAGTAAATAAACATTTAAAAAAATTTAAAGTAGTAAGTAGACCATAAAAAAAGGTTATTGCAAAACTTGTCAGCTAAGCACATTTACTGAACACTTAATAGCTATGATTCCAAAATGTAAAAGCAACTCAGTAGATAAAGCAACAAATCAACTATGTGAACAACTAACAAGGCAGTAAAGGCTTTGAGTTTTGTCCTTTAATTAGTTGGGATCGAAGACTGTACACCACGAGATTTGTACTTGTGGCTTCATTTCCAAAATGCCTTCTTCCTAATACTTTTATCTATGAAGTGCTTCAGTAAAATATAGGTCCATCATCAGAAAGTTTTACGGACCACAATCTCCTGGTTCAGTCGTCTCCAGTTGGGTTCTGAAACCAGTGTTTTCAAATAATCCCCGCAGTGATTCCCGTACAAACCAGTCTTGGAAACCATGAGTCATTTAGAGTCCTCCAGAGAGGATGGCACTAAGACAGATGTAAATACTTTATGGCAACACTTTATGACAACTTTTTCACAACAGGATTGCTTTTAGGCAACCCTGCAATTTGGCAGGTCACACCCTGTCCAGGGTTTCTGATTTTTACCTGCCCTACAGGTTGTGGGGATTCAGGCTCTGCTCTGCAAGGGCTCTGGTTTGCACCCTTTGTTCCTCCATCTTGCAGCAGTGTTATCTTGGGCTAATCGTGAATTCTCAGCTCTACTTGCCTTGTCTGATAAAGGAGCTAGTTTTATCCGTTTGGTAGCACTCCAGAGAATACTCATAAGACAGAACCCCATTCAATGCCTAGCACACAGTAGGTGCTCTGTCCCATCTTACTCACAGTAGAAGCCAAAAAGCCCTCCCCAGTGTTAAAAAAATTCGACTGAGTAATTTTAAAGATGCTATCGGCTTTATTCAGTGACTCACAAATCGGGTAGCATTCCAATCTAGTAGATAGAAAGGAGCTCTGAGAAGCTGTACAAAATGAAAGGCTTTTATAGGTGCAAGGAATCAAGAACAAGGAAGCCACACTAGGCAACAATGACAATAACACCACCAGCAACAGAACAGACTAGTTATTACAAAGTTACTTTCCTATAGGGAATGGCAGGAGTCTATTAGATCAACTGCTGACCAGGGAATTTCTGATTGGCTGGTTTAAGACTCCAATTCTGAAAGAGCCAAAAACTGTAATTAAGTCAGGTCTTGGTTTGGTGATGTGAGGCTTAGCATAAGTGACTCCATTTGGGACATGTTGTCTTGTTTTTGTTTTTGTTTTTTTATTTTTTTTTTTACATTTATTTATTTTTGAGAGACAGCACAAGTGGGGTAGGGGCAGAGAGAGAATGAGACAAGAATCTGAAGCAGGTTCCAGGTTCTGAGCTGTCAGCACAGAGCCTGACGCGGGGCTTGAACTCACGAACCATGAGATCATGACCTGAGCTGAAGTCAGACACTTAACCGATTGAGCCACCCAGGTGCCCCCATGTTGTCTTGTTTTTAGCAATAGTCTGTGTCCTGCTTCCATGACTCTGACCTCATCTAATATTCTCCTCCTTGCTCACTTGACATTGGCCTCTCTGCTGTCCCTCAAGCCCTTCTCGCATACTCTGGCCCCAGCTTCTGCACCCTGCCTGCCTCTACCTGGCGACTGCTTCCTGCAGCTACATCAGGCTTCTTCCCTCACTTTTACTTGAGGCTGACACTGCTCCTTTCACACGCTATTCCCCTTTCCCGCACTTATCACCATCTACTACACTATATCTATTTATTATTTATTTAGCTCGTTTATTGTTTTTCTCTTACCATAAGAATATAAGTTCTGGGAGGGCAGAGGCTTTCGTGCCTTGGTTTTGTGATTACTTGCTGATCTCTATCCACACTAACAGGGCCTGCCAGAGGGTAGGTATTCAGTCTGAAGTGTTTATTGAATGAGTTATTGTGAGGAATGGTAGGTCCGCCTTGGGCTGTTCCTGGGGAGGGGTGCATCACAAGGCCAGGGAAGTCCTGGGCCGGCCTGGGTCTGGCTTTGCTTTCAGATTGTACTGGGTTTTGGACCTGAGTATTCTTTAAAGTGGACAAAATTACCACATTGTCGCTGTGAGCACCTCAGCCTCCTGAGGGATATTTGGGGGAATGACTCAGCGTTGTTCTAGATACTGCTTCCTTCCCTGTCTCTCCACCTGGAGTCACTCCTCAAGGCTCAGGTGGTACTTGGTCTGTATGAGGAAAGGAGAACTGGACAACATGTGACAGTGCAAATTCGGAGATATCCTGGGACATCAGTTTGATGATCAATGCTATCTGATTGGTAATCTTGATGCATACCTTAACATTTCCACTGTTTTTCCCAAGATTTACTTCAGTGAATTTTCCCAGCCTCTCTGGGCCCACGCTTCCCCTTATGCCTATTCTGTGCTGCAGACAAACGCACCGCACCCCCCCTCCCCAACACACACAAGCATTCGCACAAATATACACACTTTCCTTGGCCTTTATTTTGTATTTCAGTTGTCTTCCTCTTTTCCTCTGAAGAAAATGGTAATCAGAGAACTACCTCTATCTTCTCATCCCCCCACTAAAAAAAAAAAGTTTCCAAATGTAGTGAAAAGAAAGCTAGGAATTATTGTTTATGACAGAAACGTCAATTTTGTGGAAAAAAAAATGTCGGTTTTACCAGATGCTTCTGGTCTTGGCTGCCTAATCCATTTGCTCTCTCAACAGCTGCAAGCCCTTTGTCAGACCCCACACCTCCTCCCATGTGCTGTCTCTATCAGTTGGAACCCAATTGGTGCCTGCTGCAGGCACTAAACTTTAGGCAAATAAAATAGCAGGGGTGAATCATGAACAAGACCAGTAAAAATAACCTTCCTCTGTGCGTCTAAATTACCGTATCACAATTACACTCCTAACACTGAGAAAGCTGAGTCAATGATTTGGAAGGTAATTTATTTTCAGCTGGAGAATCCAAGGATATTTCTGAAAAAGGAAGAAAACTCCTATTTATAAAAGATGTGTTGTTACAGATTGTACCATGCAAAATTAGATTAAATTATATGTTACTTAATCCTTACACAGCCTGTGAGCATTGGGACCCCTGCTTTGCAGGTGAGGAAACTGAGGCTCAGAGAAGTCAACAAAGTTACTCAATGTTATCAGGTCTGATTGATTATGAAGCCTGCACTCGCGCCAGAATATCTTGCTGTTGGCTCTCCTTGGCCGGCATGAGTCCTGAGGCACTCACAAGCCCACTTGTCCTCGGCTGGATCCCTCGCTGTTTTGAATATTTCCAAATACTCTCAATGCACAGCATCCGAATAAATGCTGTCCCTGAAAGTTTGTGAACCTATAAGAGAGTCTGACACTCACAAACACTATATTTAGAGAATTTTCAAAACCCCAAATTCAGAGGGAATAGTAGTGGCATAAACTTTCCCCCACAGTTGCCACAAAGCTGACTGAAACAGGCTCGATCACTCGTTACAGGATAGGCTCCTGCAAGCTAGCCCATAAACTTCAAATCCAAGCCTTTGAATACTCGCACATTAATACATTATGAATGTTCAGAGTTGATAATGAGCAAATGTTACATCCAACAGCCTGTTCCACTAAATCGGAACTTGATTAGGTCTTCCTTTAGGGCGACTCTTGGAGGTAATATTGCACAGTACTTAAAGGCAAGGGCTTTGGAGACTGACTCCCCAGGCTTGAATCCTTGGTTCTGCCACTCACTAGCTGCCTGGTCTGGTGCTTTGTTTTCCTCTGTGCCTCAGTTTCCCTCCTTTTAGAATGGTGTTGATACAGCTTGCATCACAGAGTTAGTGTGGACATTGCATGAAATCACATGTGTCAAATGCTCGGGACAGCATCTGGCACGTGGTAAGAATGCAAGTGTTAGCTATTTTTGTTACACGTTACAATGCAAAATTTCTTAACAAGGTTCATTTACTTGTTGCTCCATTGAATTCCATCCCTCAGTTGAACTACTAACTTTATTCATCAGACCTTGGGCTGCACATCTTCATCCATTTTAAATTTCCAATATACACTCCAAAGCAGAGGCATTTCCATTGGCAAGGAAAGACCATGGCCGTTTCTGGCAGCAACATTTGGGTGAATGTAGAACCTCTCACATGACTGTTTTTAAAGGGACAACATTCAACTTGCACGTGTAAGTTCTGCAATGTTGGTTTCAAAAGCAGTTCTATTACTTTATAGTCATACCTCATAAAGGATGATATCTTTAACTTATTTCGTGAGATTTCCAACTCCATTTATACTTTCATAAGCATGTCGGGATCTGTCCAAGATGTCATGTGTTACTCTGAATTAGACACAAGCTCCAAAGCGTTTGAAGTTTGCTCCATCTGTAATTGCTATCACAGACTCCAGGAGCTGAATCCAGCCCTTAATTTGATACCATCTGAAAGAGACCAATAATCTTCGACCAATCACCCTTCTCTAAGTGGCTTACACTCAACAGGATTTACAGTTCTGAAAAACTGTTCTAAACTTCAGCCACCTCTAGTTTATTTTAGCACACAAGTGAAAGAATCAGGCAGAGATGAAGTGGTTATGTTTTTGTCATGCAGAGATGTGTCTCAGTTTCATGTTTCAACAGCAATTATATTAATAACTAAAATTTCCTAAAACCTTATGCAAAAGCCTTGCAATTCTATGCAATCCTTAATAGCATCCCTTTATTCATAGAGACAAATGTTTGGGTAAATATGTCAGATATTTCTGCAATTAAAAACATATTCATGGGCATGACTGATTTTTCTTATTCTTGCAAGGCTCTCTGGTCTGCAAAAGGGCAGGTGAAGGAAAGCAGATTTGACAAATTGTTGCTATATTTTGGTTCTTTGGCTATGCCATGCAAAACTGTAAGAGAGGAAATTTGCCTTTGACATTTTCTGGTTTTCTGTTTTAATTTCCTTTTCCACCTGTTGTCATCTCTTCCTCTATCTCTTCTATTATAACCTTATTTTCTCTGTCTTCTTGTCCCTGACCTGTCTCTTTCACGTCCCATTGGGTAGGAGAGTGAGTCGTCCTGATACTCCTCACAGTGCCTAGACAGTGCCCTCAAAACTTGTGGGTGCCCTCAAAACGATAATAATTATTCCTCCAAGTAAATTTAAACTATTTCTCAATATGATGCTAATGAACAATATTAGCTCATTAGCTTGATGTGGGGTAGTTCATGGACTCCACAAACTCTTATTTTAGGAGCATTTTCATTTGAACTGACAATTGTTCAAGACAGAGTGCCTGACAAGGAGGCATGGATTCAGTTAGCAGAACCTCAGGCCAGTGAGGAGAGAGCATATAGGTCTAGCTGGAGGAGTCCTTTCCTGAATTCTCTCAGTTATTCCATGAACACGTGGAGTATATGTAGGCATGAGCATGCGCATGAGACAAAGACAGAGATAGGGAGAGAGAGAGAGAGAGAGGTGTGTAAATATATCTTTTGCTGGCAAAAAAAAGCATTTATATTTCTGGGGTCTTAAAAAAGCCTATGTACTTCTAGGAACTCTATTTGTTGAAACAAAATTGAGTACAAAAATCAGCATCCTATATAGTTGAATAAGAAAAAAAATGTTGAGATAGCCTGATTTTTGTATGGAAACAATGGAAGATGAGCCTTTGTGAAGAATGTTATTACTGTCTTTTTTTTCTTTTTGTTTTACTTCTCAAAATCATAACCATGAGAAATGATTAATTCCATTGAGTTTTTCTTAATATTATTTCACATGACGAATAGGACTGCACCTTTTACATACTATAGAAAGGAAATGCAGATGTTTGCTAGCATGTTAGCATCTAGATGTTAAATTGCCATGTGTATCTTTTAACATGAATTAATATGTGTGATTATCCCAGAAGGAATGAGACCTTATTTAAAAACGGTATCTTAGGCTTTATTTATACGGAAGGTTTTCCAAAGTAACACTCTTAAGAGAATGATTTCATTCTGCCTCACTTTAAATAATGAAACTACAAGAAAGTGTCCACATTGTGGTATTTAATGTGCTTCCATTAAGCCTTATTTTCTTGTCAATATTTTTACCTAAGCCCTAATCTTTTGATGCGACAGAGGTTTCAAATTAAATCAGAGGCAGTGGCTTTCATTTTCTTGCTTTAACATGACACACATATTTCTAGCTCTAAAGTGGTTGCCAAGAAAATGCTTAACTCCTCTCAAATTGGCTGTTTAAAGTGCCACGGTAGATTTGACTCTTAAATCGCATCCGTGGTTAAATTTCACCTTGCAGTGCATTTGAAGTAGGTGCTTTGTGTTTAAAAGTGAAAACTATAAAACTTTTGGTGTTTTGTGTTTTTTTGACCCTAAGTTAGTTGTTTTCCTTTAAGAGCAGAAGAATTAAAGATCTTAAAAATCTGCTGTTAGAGCATGTAATGGTGGCCTCCCATCTCTCTCTTTTCTGGAAAGGAAGGGAATGTTGAAAGTGTGTCTACTTTATAATGTAAGAGGTGGCCAAGCATTTACAGCTCTATATTCCCCTCCAGTTGAATTCTTCTAAACCTCAGACCTGGCCAGCAGGTTTCTCCCAGACGATTTTCATTTTCATAAACATTCACATCCAATAAACCGCACGAAACACAGTGTGAGAGAAAAAAGGGGGACAGGAAATGGCTCTGTTGCATGGTTATTACATCCTATTGCCTGTGGGTTGCTTGTTATGAGTTTTAACTATGTAAATATGACGTATATGACATCAGAATTTAATCTTAAAGCTTCTATGTGGGAGATAGAGTGTGACTTTATTGTTAGGGCTAAAATCAACTGGGTGTTGACAGGTCTCAAAAGTCACCGAGTAAAAGCTTAAAAAGAAAAAGCTCAGACTGATAAGCTGTGCTTTGACTGACAAGTTCAGGCTTGACTGCCACTATTGAAAACAGTTGGGTAGAAGTTTTGCAGGGGTTTGGGGGAAATGTGTTATTTCATAAGAAGCTACACTGGGAAATATCGGGAAATGTATAAGCTTATAGAGCACAACACCCAAGGAAAAACAGGTGTGAGGTTTAGAAAATCTAGAGCCTGGGAGAAAGGACACTGTCCAGGAGTGAGTTAATTAATATTATAAAAGGACTTTATGCAAAAGAATGCCACCTTGAGGAGAAAACTAAAACATTGCTGTCCACTAGTTTTGCCTTTCAACAAATCCTTTGTCAACAGCTTGTGGTGAAAAAGTCTGGTGGGGGGAAATAAAATGCACAAGCAAAAGATTACAATGGAAAATAAATGCAGGAGGAAAAATAATATGGTCCTTTTTCCATCTTTCCAGTAGAGTAGAACCAATTCTGGCACTGTAAAATCCATTATGGAAACAATAAAATAAATGCATTCTAAAGTAGCCATCATTGGTCAATTGGAATGTTATGATTGTTATACATGCCATAGCTTATCAAATATTATCCATAAGGAAGTATTCAATTCCTGTTGTGCCAATTATCCTACTACGTGCATCATAAACTTTTATGGCTTGTTATGGAATGTCACTTGGCTAACGATTTTTCCCTTCAAATATTGCATCATCACATTCGGATGGAAAACATATTCTAATGTGGCAAAGTGTTAAAGAAATTTAATACTCTAGGGCTAAATGAAACTGCTATGGTTCATCTCCTGGATAAGAACAACAATTTATGAATGCAATATTCATTTCCTGAGGTGAGCACAAGCAAAAACTTCATCTGAAACCTAAAACCTAGATGTTTGGCCTCTGGTAGTTTCCTCATTTAACTCATTGATGTCATATATTAAGGCCACTGGTAAGATCACATCTGGGGACTGCTCACTTTTTCAACTTCCCTAATTACTTTTACAGGGGACTCCTGGCATAATTGCATCAGCCGAGACCAGACCACAGAGTCCACAAGATCATCTTTCACTTTAAATATATTGCTAAAAATGTCAAAATAATCTATTTGTTTTCTCTTGATCATGAAAACTGATTAACAGATTGGTATTTGAATTCACAGAGGCATTTATTCAGAGCTAAGGTTCTAGAATAATGTGTGTGCTATATGGAGAAATCACAAAATTATAAACGACCTGGTGTATGTCTCTAAGACTAGGGAATCCAGAGATGGTTCCACAGTCGTTATTTGCAGAAAAAGAAAAAAAGAACAATGCCAAGAACCATAATTTTTTTCTTCCAAAAGCTAACGGTCTACCCCATATATTCTGGTATATTAAACACAAGAAATTTAACTCACAGGGAAACCTACTTAAGTCTTATCTGTGGATCTCAGGAAGTAGTACAGGACACAATTAGAGAACAATATTCTGAGCTTTTAATCTAATCCTCTTTCATTAAAAAAAAATCACTCCTATTTAAATACAGAGATTCTAGGCCATGGGGCAAAATGTTCATATAATGTATGAGAGGTTCATTGCTTATCCATCTGAAACTTCTGCAGAATCAGGAGGAAGTTTTGCTCAAAGCAAGAATTTGAAGAACTGTCAGTCACCATGGACATCCATAACTGGGGGCACTGAGACAGTAACAGAGGGAAAGGAAATTAAATACATAATAAGAAGCCACTTTTAGATGAAGACTAAGGTGTGAGGGAGGCTCTATGACATAAAATCAAAAGACAAACCAGTCGTGTGCTTTCATGAAGCGAGGGCCATGTGGAAGCAGCATGGAAGGAGAAAGATGAAAGCAAATGAGAAAACAGAAGGAAACCCAGCCTGAGTAGACTGAATGTGCCTCCCCCAAATTCATATGTTGAAACCCTAATCCCAATGTGATGGTATTGGGAGGTGGGGTCTTGGGAAGGTGATTAGGTCATGAGAGTGGGCACCTTATGAGTGGGATTAGTGTCCTTGTAAGAAGAAGACTGAGAACTAGCTTGCTTCCTTTCTGCCATGTGAAGGTACAAGAAGAAGTTGGCAATCTGGCACCTGATTTTGGACTTCCAGCCTCCAGAACTGTGAGAAATAGATTTCTGACGTGAATAGTACTTTGTCTATAGTACTTTGTCATGGCAGCGGGCACTGAGACACAGCCTCCTCTGGAAAAATCCATGTCTATGACTCTTGGGATAAAGGGTACCCATCGGTTATTCTCTTCTGATACTCTAATGGTGTGCTTGAAATTTCTTGGAATTCCTCAGTCTTTTTCAATGCACCTTTCAAAAATGCTCAGAAGTACACAGAAGAGACCATCTTTCTCTATAAGACAGTCATGGCATAATATATCAGCGTAGCTAGACCTTGTTTTCAGGAGAATAAACTCATTATTATTTTACTCTCAATGCTGACAGCCTCCTCACCCCTGTATACTGCATGTAAACATCTCTGGACCAAGAATGTAGGTTCCAGGGAGATGCCCGGCACATGCAACTGCCTTCTTACTTGCTAGACTCTAACTCAGAGAAGAGATGTAGAACACGTAGGGAGGAGGGTACAGAAAATGAATTGGGTTCTAACTAATGTCTCACATGCTGCACCAGGTACTTTATATACTTGTTTATCTCACTCCATGCACATCACAACTCTGCACTGTAAGTATGCAGTGAGGAAACAGATGCAGATCTCACAGGGCTTATGAGACTCCAAGTTTGTGCTTTTTCCGCTATTCCATTCTGTCATGAGTTCCCATGGGATTTTTCTTTTCAACTATTCAAAAGAACGTTACCTTGAAACTTACTATATTAGTTGAATGTTCAACTAATACAGGTTTTAAAAGTCAACAGAAAGTCCCTTTTCCAGCAGATGATCAAGTGGAATGCTGTATAGACTGGCCAGCATATCATAGAGCAAGACCACGTGAAAAGACTCAAATGAACAAGAATCATGTGGGAGAAGCAAGGCAGGTAGTAATACAAATCCCACAAGCAGTTAGAACAGTGGGTTCTCAGTGGATTGGAGCAGAAATCCTGTGTTTGTCAGGGCTGACAGATCCAATTATGTGCCAAGGACATGACCTGCAACGTAGCTGCAGTGATAGGATCCCACCTGCGAAAATTCCAAGTTATTTTCCTACCTGTGGTCATAGACCATATGTCTGTGCTCCTTCCCACACCCTCGAATGAAGGATGCTTCTTGTCTCCCAGGAACTCTTGGTCTTTTTGGCTGAAGGTGTGAATTCTGGAAAGGAGACCACCAGGTGATAAAGTAAGGAGACATAGGTGCAGACAACCAAAAGCAGTCACCTCAGTCCTGATTATGGACAAGGTAACAGATGTCAAATACAGGTGACCTTTACACACATGGGTGCTTACTAGAAAACCATTGTGTCACTTGCTAGTTCCCAGAACTTTGGGGATAGGTGAGAGATCGGGGGTGAAGTCAGGGGATTTTAAAAGAACATAGGATTTATTGGAAAGATAAGACTTTTGAGGTAGCTGAAATAGAGGGTTAATTAGGGAATACAGCAACAGAATTTTTATCACCACAATAAACGGAAGGCATAATGAAGCATCCAACAGATGTACTGCTCAACATTGTTCCACACGACAGAAACAAAGCCCCTCTCTTCTAGTAGCTTATAAAGAAAGGTTCATTGATACTGAACATAATCATAGCTGTGTGTGAATTTGTGTGTATGTAAGGGCAGGGCAGGGTATTGCTAAAATGCACAAAGAGCTTTATGTGTACAATCTTATTTATCCTTACACAACTTGATATGTGGTATGTACTACTATTTTCTTTATTTGATATATGTTAAAACCCAGGCTTGTAGAGGCAGGTAACATCCTAGAGTACAAACCAATATTTAAGTCAGAATTGGAACCCAGATCTACTGGACTCCAGAGACTATGGTTATCACCAATAGGTGGTGCTGCTTCTCACTTAGCTTTTCTCTGGGTGGATGTATTTGGGCCTCACCTCAATATGCTATACTGTAAATCTCAGAAGCTACTACATTTTTTAAAAATTAAGACTTGAATAGATAATTAAAATTTTTAAAATCAATTATTCACTGAAAATTGACCATAGGTTTGGCACTGGGCTAGGTTGTTTGGCTTAATTAAAGGTGTAGACACTAATCAAATGTTTCCATACATATGAGTGTGTTGGTTGTTTGGTGTCCTAGGGTAAAATGCAAAGTCTATGATATTTAAATATATTAATATAATCAAGAACATGTGTGCATTATCATTGTCCTATTTTTAAAAAAATTTTTTAAAGTTTATTTTTCACAGAGAAAGAGAGAGAGAGAGAGAGAGACAGAGCATGGGTGGGGGAGGGGCAGAGAGAAGGAGACACAGAATCTGAAGCAGGCTCCAGGCTCTGAGCTGTCAGCACAGAGCCCGACGTGGGGCTCAAACCCATGAACCATGAGATCATGACCTGAGCCAAAGTCAGATGCTCAACCGACTGAGCCACCCAGGCGCCCCTATCATTGTCCTATTTTTAAAGCAGAGCAATGGGTTTTTAGAACTGAAGTTTACACAGAACTTTATTTTGCTTAAATTGATACTTAACCTTCTTTGCTGTAATCAGGATCTTGGACTTCAATCATGAGGTGGCTACTCAAATCAGATGCTTTTAGGGGTGTGTGTGTGTGTGTGTGTGTGTGTGTATGTGTGTGTGTCAGTGATGGGGGAGTCACATAATTGAGGAGAATATTGAAGAGACTGGCTCAGGTGGGGAAGCAGAATGAAACACCAAATCAAAGGCAAGATGCCAATTGTGTGCTGTATTGTATAAATCAAAGAGGCGCCTGATGATATGGCTGAGGCTGTCGTTGTGAAAATGAAGAGGAAAGGAGCCCTTTCAGGAATAATGGGGAAAGTTGATTGCTTAGTAGAGTAAGGAAGAGAAAGATAATTTTAAGAGTGTATTTTAAATGGGAAGATAGTTATAAAATCAAATATTCAACGAAACTATTAAAATCGGTTTCTTTTCACAATACATATTGAATTGCATAAGATTGCCCAAAAGTTGTACACTAATTTTCTTTGAGTGTGCCATATGTATAACCTATCAAAAGTATTCTACAGTTATTCTTATATTTTTATCTCCAAGGCTTGCAACAAATTAAAACTTCAGCTTCTGTGAAGACAAATAAATTTACCTCCAGAATCCTTGTATGGCCTTAATGTTTACTCTTTTAGCCTTGGGTCCCTGCCTGGAGAAAATCCATTCTCCTTTTTGTTTGATTGAAAGATTGTAACAACCCCCCTCCCGAATTTACAATAAGATCAAAAATGGCATTTTATTTGCCCATCTGGAGATCACCGAATGCGTAAAGCTTGTCCGTGTGGAGGCCATCTGTTGTGAATGGAGACCCACATGGAAACTTAATCCTTGAACTTCTTTTTCAACTTTCTCTTTTACTTGCCTGAGTAGAAGGCAATTCACACACGTCACTTGTGATACAAACTGAGGCCAGGACAGGTTGCTGCCTTTTAATGTCACAAACATTTTCATTCGCCCAACTGCAACCATCTCTCCACAAAGATCTAAAGAGTGAAAAATTCTTGGCACTGCCGTTCCCCAACATCATGACACAAACTGAAAGTCAGAGGCAGAACTCTCTTAATGGCTGTTACTTAGGCTATATGCAGACAGGGGGAAGAGTGCTAGGAAATTGAATCCAGTTCCTTTTCTTTGAAGGTATCCGTAGTCTCTCTAAGCAATTCTGAATGTCTTGAACTTCCTGGGCTCAATTGTTTTGTTTGTTTGTTTTTGTTTTACTTTGCCTCCTTGCATGTTCCCGTTTCCAGATGGAGAGAGTATCTTCTCTGAGCTATAAGTTATTCCAAAATAATGTTACTTATGGAGTAGGACGAATGAGTGAGTCACAAGGGACTGGACTTCTCAGAGACACTTCAGATGTGAATAAAATTTTGTAGACTCACACTCTTTTTGTCCTACTTATCTTATCTGTAGGTACAGTTTCATGTCCATAAATACCACAAGTCAGCATGTTAACTAAACTGGCTTGATCCTAAGACCCAGTGCACAGCCGTGAGCATGGAGGCCAGAGTGCTTGTCTGGAAGCTGTCTGCATCACACTGTCTTGTGACCCTCCCAATGGACTTCAGCACTTGACATGTTTGTCATTAAAGTCAAAAAAATTGCTTCTTAAAATATCGTTGTAAGCTCTCTGTTTTGCTTATTAATTTTTAAAAAATATTTATTTATTTTTGAGAGAGATAGAGTACGAGTGGGAGAGGAACAGAGAGAGGGGGAGACATAGAATCCAATGCAGGTTCCAGGCTCCGAGCTGTCAGCACAGAGCCAGACATGGGGCTTGAACCCACCAACCACGAGATCATGACCCGAGCCAACTTAACCAACTGAGCCACCCAGGCACCCTCTCTGCTTTGCTTCTTACATGGTGTTGTTCCTCAATCCTCCTTACAGTCCTTCACACCGTTTCTGTTTGTGATACTTCCTTTGTGTAAAGTCTTTGCCAAATGCTAGTTATCTCTCCCACTGGAACTTTCGACCCTCAATTTAAACAGCCTCTAAAAATTATAAACACTGCTACCAAAGTAATCTTCTCTTTCTTGTCTTTTCAGTCCCTGAACTGTATGTGTGATTTCAATTTGCGTACTGTTCTGAAGAAAGAAAATGCAGTGGTAATGGCAATAGCAATTGTTTTACTATTTTTTAAGTGAAGCTGTGCTCTTGGTAATAGTGGAAGATTGAAAACAACTTAAATGTTGAACCACAGGGAATAGAATTAATGGATTATGGTGTATACACATAATTGAAGCCTGAGCAACCAGTAAGAATTATTTTAGGAATGCAGTTAATGATTTGGAAAATGGTCACAATAAATTCAAGGGAAAGAATGGGGTAGAAAATAGTATGTGAAGTATCATTACGTTTTTGTAATAAAAAATTTACATCTTTATGTAGAGAAAAAGACTGTAAGTACATACATCAAAATGGTAACGGTGGTTATCTCTGAGTGACGGATTTATAGGTATTTTATTTTCTTCTTTAAGCCTTTTCTGTATTTTTCCAAATATTCTGTAATGAAGTTTCTTTATTAAATAGCCAGAAAAAAATAGCATTTTAGAAAATGAGCAAAAATATTTCACTTAAGAAGTGGTGCTTACCTTCTATTCCCCAACAAATACAGACCTAAAAACTGGGGGAGTTAGAATGGTGTCACATCTCTAAACCAAGGGACTGAGGACAAGTCCACATTATGTGTAGCAAATGAGGCAAGCATCCAGAGTTGTAGGATACTTTTTTGTGTTTGAGACTAACAGGTAATTGAGTGATATTCAAGTCCGTGTATGTTTCAACATTTCTAGATATAATAACATGCACTATATTTTCTATTTAAGATCACTGGCAGCATCTTCAGTCAGGGATCATGTTCAAGATCATTAGCATCTCTTTGAAAATCCTTCAGCAGAACCTATTTCCTTTCATTTCTTCAATGGCCCACCTTAGTCTCTTTCCTTGTTCAGTATCTCTTTTATTGGTTTATCTCATGTCAACCGCAGAACCTTCTCTCAAACCATGTCATATGCTAGAAATGTCTTTCCTGTCCTTTAAGAATATGTGAGGACATTTCCATGACTATTCCCACCGTTCTTCAGCTCTTAGACCAAGCCATGTGATAGAAGTAGCCAACCTACATCTAACTCAGCTGGCATGAGGAAAATGGAGAGAAAGGGCTGCATCTGGAGGCAGAATAGCCTGAGAGACAACCTCAAAGAACACCCTGCCAGGTGGTGGTGGTGTAAGGAAGGAGGTAGAGGAGCGGAGTGTTTGAGAGGGGTGCAGACAGGCAGAGGAAGCTGTTGGGCCGGTCAGGGCCTCCCAAACAGTGTGAGGTAAATGCAACAGTGATCTGCAAGGTGACGGAGGACACTCATCACCATCTAGAAGACTCTGCAGGTGCCCACTCGAAGGGATGACAATCAGATGTGAGGTTCTTTGCACCACTTTCCTGACACCTGGCTCTCTCTAGGCACCTGGAACTTCTATGAAGACCTAGGGGTTCTGATCAACTGAGAAACACAGAACTGAAGTAAAATGGAATCAGCTGAGATTGAGTTTCTTCCATCTGTGAGTTGAGAATAGAAAGTAAACTTAATTATGGTAAAACAAAGAAAAATATTTTTTCTGAGTCTGTGGCCTGAGAATTATACACGCCATATTTAGGTCAGGAGTTGTGCTTAAATAGATATTTATCTTACATGTCTATAATAAAAATATGTGTGTATGGTAAAATAGCTAGCTAGCTAGATTTCCATATCTAAATTATTTATATACCATCTCTCTAGTCATTTCCAATCCGTTCTCTCCAAGTGGGGCCCAGGAATATGCTATCTATAGGCAAGGACTTAAAGCCTGTAAGAGGAAACTGGAAAAGTAGAAAATGCCAAGTACGTATCTGTATCATTTAGAACCCAGTGGGACAGAACAGAATTCATGCATTTCCTTTGGTTTAAATGGAGCCAATCATTATTCTTATAGAGCTAAAAAACTAGTTTCTGTGTTCCTTTGCCTCAGTTAAGAAGCCAAAACAGATAAGCACAATACCACCAAGCTTCTATCAAATCTTCCCAGAATTGCAAATAAAAGAACCTCAGACATCATTGAGGTTAGCCCTTAGTTTGGTCTTGGGGTTCACATTCAAAAGCTTTTTGGATCCTGACAGTGCTACAAAGAAGGACAGTTGTGGAAGGTATAAAAGGAGTGGTGAGGACTCTGTAAACTGATGTAAGAGAAAACCTGAGGGGTGCATAGCAATCAGCCAGGTGATGATGCCAGCAAAGAGTTCTCAGAAAGAGGGAGGAAGTTGTGAGTCGGCTGAAATCAAAGGGAGCTTGGCACATTCCAAGGATTCAAGAAAAAGAGCAGGGGATCCTGCTCTACTGCAGAAAATAGAAAGATTGATAAGAATTACCTTGTCCCCAAATTCGTTTCTTCTGTTCCCACCCCTAGGCCTTGAAACTAGAACTACCTTTTGAGAAGACTCAGTTTTATCCCTCTCTTTGTGATAGAGGCACTTTTTTCTCAACTACTTATGAGGTAGCCTCATATATAATAGCTTTTAACGACTCACCTAAATCAGCTAAGTATTTTTAAAATTCCAGTTGCATTAGCAGACAAATCCTAGCAGATAAGTTCAAATTATGTTTAAGTTTTTCCACAGGTTTTGACCTCACCCGCTGCACAGTCTCTGCCCACATAAGCCAACACCATCTTCACTTCCCTTTTATGTATTCTCTCCCTCCCACTTACCACAGCCACTGTGAGTGTGATCTCAACACCAAATCAACTATTTAGGAGTCTGTGCTAAAACCACTTTAAATCTATATTGCTTTTCTGTTTAAATGTTAATGTAGACATGTAAAGTGATGACAGTAATGTCATGGAGTCTATTTGAATTATTGTTAGGAAAGCAACTGGATTGAGTTTTTTCAAAACTTGATTTGCTACTCAGCAATTGTTTCTGCCAAACATCAGATCCAAATGGAACCCACCTGAAAAATGGCACTGGATTTTGTTAAGCCTTATAACCATGACCAAAGCCACACTATAAACATGAATCTTAGAATTCCTCCCTTCTCTCTTCAGCCATTACCGCCCTACTTAATCATTAAGGCTTGACTCTAAGCTCAGTTTCTTTAAGTCTTCCCTCACTACCTCAAATGCTCGTGCTCTGGTGTCTCCGCTAATCTCCCAGTTCAACCATTCTTTCAAAAATATTTCTAGAGCAAATAGTTACTAATATGTTTGTTATAAAGCAGTAACGAAAACAGATCATTCTTGCTTTTTTGGAGCATGTAGTCAACTAACGTAAGTTATGACAGAAAAGTAGAAGGTATGATGAGAAAGGATGACAGGGGACACTTGAGAACGGAAGATCATGGAAGACCTGCTCCAGGCAGTTATACTGAATTTATGTCCAGGTTGATAGATAGGGTGGCACGGGAGGGTAGGAGGAGCAGTGGGGTCCATTCAAGCTCCTGAAACTTGCAAGAATTTAGAACATTCCAGGAATAGAGCAAAGTGCATTGGAGCTTGGGAGCAGGGTGAGAGAGGGAGAGAGATGTGAGCGATAAGGTTAAAAGAAAGAGTAGGGCCAGATTATTCAGAGCCAAATTTTATCTTGAAAGGAACAGGAGGCCTTCAATGCACTTCAAGCAACTGTGTGTGACAGAGTCATTTTTGAATTTTGTAAAAGATCTCTTTGACCCCTGTGAGGACAATAGATTGCAGAAGGCAAGGGAAGATGAAGGAAGTCCAGGTAGGAAGTGTCTATACCAGTCAAGGCAAGAGATGACAGCGGCTGTTGATAGGAAGGTGGCAATGGAGATAAAGACATGGCATGTTTCAGATGTAACTGATTATCACTAGCACTCATTTGGCACTTATGGAATATTGCTCTGAAGTGTAAACTTGCTTTGTTATTCTTCCTCACTGCCACCTTCCTTCTTTGAAGACAGGGGTGGTGATTGCACCTTTTATCCCCCATCTGGCTTGAACAAACTAGATTTGTGGGTTGATTTAAAAAGGTAATAAAAGAGAAGACTTTATATTTAAAAATTTTTTAATATTGATTTATTTTTGAGAGAGAGAGAAAGAGAGAGTGGTGGAGGGGCAGAGAGAAAGGGAGACACAGAATCCAAAGCAGGCTCCAGGTTCTGAGCTGTCAGCACAGAGCCTAACGTGGGTCTTGAACTCACAAACTATGAGATCATGACCTGAGCCAAAGTTGGACACTTAAATGACAGAGCCACCCAGTGCCCCTATATATTTTTTTGAGTTTTTTTTTATTTCTTTTGAAAGAGACAGAAACAGCATGAATGGGGGAGGGTCAGAAAGAGATGAGAGAGAGAATCACAAGCAGACTCCTTGCTGCCAGTGCAGAGCCTGATGTGGGGCTCGAACCCATGAAGCTGTGAGATTATGACCTGAGCTAAAACCAAGAGTCGGCCACTCAACCAACTGAGCCATCCAGGCACTCCAATATTTCTGTTATTACAGCTGCCTGATTTTTTTTTAAACCTAAGCTGGATTTCTTTCAGGATTCTATAGTCTTCACTTTTTCGTGGCCTCATCCTATCCTCACCTATACTTCTTTCCCCTGGAAGCATTTAAAAAATATGGCTTGGAAGAAAGGGAAATCAATTTAAACATGGCAGCAGTTAAAGATACCAATAAATTTCCACTAATCTGCACTTCCATACATTATAGAAGTATATTTCTTTAAACTCTCTTAGAATAAAGGAATGCCTTCTTTTTAAGAGTCTTCCAGAAAACTCAAAAGAAAACAGCACATCAAAAGCAGAGCACAGACCACCATCCATCCATTTGTTCCATTTTTTTCTGTAGCAAGAGGGTGTGAGTTATGCCCGTGTGATAGCTAATTTTACATGTCAACTTGACTGGATTACCGGATGCCCAGATATGTACTTAAATATCATTTCTGGGTATATCTGTCAGGGTATTTCTGGAAGGGATTAGCATTTGAATGGGTAGAAGGAGTAAAGCAGATTATCCTCCCCAGTGTGGGTGAGCCTCATCCAAGCCATTGAGGCCTAACTGGAACAGACGGTAGAGGAAGGAAGGAATCACTGGCTCTGGGAGGACTGCTTAAGCTGTGACATCCATCTCCCTCTGCCCTCAGTGCTTCGGTGCTCCGGTTCCCAGGCCTTCAGAACCAGACTGAAATGGACACCATTAGCTTTCCAATATTCAGGCTTCAAATGGCACCAGCAGCATTCCTGGGTCTCTAGTTTGCAGATCATGGGCTGCCTTAGCCTCCATAATTGGGTGAGCTAATAATAATCAATCAGTCAATCCTCTTGGTTCTATTTCCCTGGTGAATCCTGACTAATACAGTCACAGAAGTTGTTCCAGCGAGGGCACCCGCTGAGGCAGGGTTTTCTGGAATGAGTAACATTTACTTGGTGCAGTCTGAGAAACTTCCAAATACCCTCCTCTACAAAAAAATCTCTTCTGCCAGCCTGACAGGCTTCTGGAGTCCTCCAGTTATCTCTCCTTTGGGCTAGAGCCCCGAACATGTTATTAGATCACAAACACTACCCAGTATCCCAAGGTTTTGCTGCAGTCAGTGTGACCTCGTAAAACTCTCTTGGGTCTCCATGCATGTTCAGTTCTTTCATCTCTATAGAAAAAGATGTGTGCTAGATCAAATCTAGGCCTTCTTCAAATGTAATCTTTTGCGATTGCATTTTATTACCATCTTCCATGTATTAATCCAATGAAGTGGCTTCCGACATCCAGTAGATTCCTGAGAGGAAGGACTGGCACCTGGGCATTACAGGGGGCCCAGCTGCCCTGCTCCCTCACCACTGTTCATTGCTGCCCCCAGCCTGACCACCATTCAGAGATAAAATCCTGCTTTGTCTACTAATGTGGATAGTGCTCAGCATTAACAAGATTTTTAGTCATAAAGATAGAGTTATCTGGATTCATTGAAGCCTCAGAAAAGGGACACGAATTTCTAAATATAGGCATATACTGACAAAAAGAAGGCAAGTTCTTATTCCAAGGCCCCAAACTAAAATTAATGAACAAATAAAACCCAGAATGGTAAATGAACTCTATTATACTTGCAGCAGGCTGAGCTCCGGGTGGGCACGGACTTTCTGATTCTTCTTTTAATCCCTGGCACCTAGCACAGCCTGGCATATCATAAGCACCCTGTAAATGTTTATGGAATGAATGAAAGGTGCATTCCAGGGCCAGCAGGGTGGGAGTTCCTTGCTGTGCACACACTGCCTGGCATGGGTAAGGAATAGTCCCAACAAGGCTTTAAATGTAACACCTTCTTAAGGTGGCTTGCTGAGAGGTGGAGAGTGAGGGTGCAGAAGTAGGGATATCACCGTCGGTTTCCCAAAGGTTCTTCCTGGCCTTTGTTTGACCTTGGCAATGCTGCTCACAAAGGTTGGCAAGCCAATTTAAGCTGGAGGGAAATGCACCCTTTTCACTGGGAGTTGTCAAAAACAAGACTCTGAAGCAGAAGAAAATGGAATCTGCCGTTTTTCTTCTTATGAGTGTCTGGCCGTCTAGAAAATCCCAAAGCCTGTACTTTGAACATTAGCTGTGCCCAGGTGCAGCCTCGTCTTTCATCCCCATTAAAATCCACAAAGGGGACTTATAATGTGCCGCAGAAAGAATATAGATGTAAGGTGGAATTTACACATCTGGAGGGCTTTTAATGAATGGGGAAAAAGGGGATGGTTACCTGGCAACCCTGAGTAAGTGCAAATTAATCCATTTTTATTTGATGTCGGCAGGGCGGCCCTACTCTTCTACTTGGTTGGGACAGAATTAAGGTTGATGATGCTCTAACAGAGTTTTGGGATTTGGTTTAATTTTAATTTCACCCTCATCTCTATACTTGGCAATCACCCCCCCCCCCACCCTAACTGCCACCGGCACATAATTACACTGCGTTGGCTCCACAGTGGGCTTTTATTTGGAGCAGTTATTCTGACTCCGAATTCTTACAAAATGTTAGTGAAGTGGGCTAGCTGATTTCTGCTTCCCAGCTTGAAGCTTGTGAAGATTAGGGATTTCAGTGTTAGGTTACCCTTCTGAGGTTGGCCAGAAGGAAGGCAGAATTGTCAGGCTGGTAACTTTGTTTATGGTTCCCTTTAATTGTGCCCTGGCTACACAGGCCATAGCAGTCTCATAATGTCCTGGCTTTGATCTGAAGATAATTTACGCCAAGGTGTTAACAATATAGTGGTATTTGTTCTGATGTAATAAAAAACAGTTTTTGATAATAAATATCATTGCATTTTTTTTGTTTCAGTGAATTTTTGTTGCAATGGAGAGAGATGATAGTTCCACTTGCAAGGAAGAAACGATAGTTATATGCAGGGCTAAACTTTCTGGGCTAAATACATTATTTTTTACTGAGAAAGCATATTGTTAACAGAATTATGTTAATGTATCTTAATTACATTTTTAAAGGTAGCATTAGTGTCTGCAGCTAATTCTGGGGAATGGTCACATTTTGGGGGCAGTGATCATATGCCACAGTGCGGGGCACGTGTACTAACTTGCGTGGCAGAGCCATGGGGTCTCATCCCAGCTGCTCTTCCTGACCCGTTCTGAGTCCAGTGTAAAATGAACAAGTTATCCTTGATGAGCACAAAAGTCCTACCCAGGTTTCCATTCTGTGACCGCATGATTCTGACTCCCATGTTTAAACTGAGATTAGGGAATAATTGTATCTCTGAACTAACAGAACTAAGTACATGCATGTGTGCTCTAATAGAGCCTTTTTATTTGTTTAAATGTTCTCTTTTTGGTATTTTTATTCCTTTGGTGTTTTCTATTTATTGGAAGCAGCCTGGAGGTCCTTAACCCCTGACTTGATTCTTTTTTCTAACTCAGAACACTGCTTGGCTGTTTTGATTCCAACAGCCACCTGACCAGTCCCGCCTCTTTGCACTGGGTCTCCCACCTCTTTCATAAGCTTGCCAATCAGACTGTAAGTTGGGACAAGACATGTAGGCTAACAACACTTTCCAATATGGGTCTTAACAGAGTTTTCCTGGCTAGAGATTTTTCCCATCAGAATAATGAAGCATTTAACATAATTTTTCTAATTCCTCTATTGTTATCATGGTTTAAAAACAAGGAAGCTTGTTTCCAGATGTCTTGTTCAACAGTACCCAGGAACACATGGGAATATTTTGTAGTGGCTGACAGAGTGGGTTGGAGAAAAATAAAAACAGATGGATACAGATTAACTCTATCTGTTCCTGGTCTAGGCTTCTTTATGGATCCTCATCATGAGATTTTCCTCTCTCAATTTCCTATCACTAGCTTCGATGTGAAACAGAAGAAACTATTCTGACTTAGTCCACCCATCCTGTGTGTAAAGTCATGCTATACCATATACTGCCGGATGCTGGGCAGTATTTGATATTAGATGATCTCTCGATGGCAAGAGGGAGATCTGGCTAGAACACTGAATAACAGACTCTTTGACCAGCCCTTCTTTCCATTCAGTTATTACAGGGAGTTAGTACTCAGAGCTCTTCTGGGTCAATTCACATTACTTCCTATCAGCCAGAATTGAAACTCCAAGTCTCTCTATTATATTGAACTAAGGTGGACCACATAATTATAAGCCCCTCTTTTCCCTATAAGATTGAAAGATAGATCAAGTGGGTTTTTCTGGCTCCATTCTTTGGATTCATATCCTAATCTCAGCCTTCTGGATCTTTTTACTATGATTATGAGAAGGTTGAGAAATTAATAGAAACAAATCCCTTCCCACAGAGGGACAGAGGTTTAGTCATCCTTTCCTTGACATCACTGGTTCAGTGACATCTCTGAGGAGGCCTCCACTCTCAACTTAGATATGGTTCCAAGGCTATCTGACATCGACTAGACTCATAGGTGTGTCTTAGGTTGGGTTCCCTACACATAGAGCCTAAGATAAAAGCTCTTTTCTAGTGATTTATTGATGGGATACTCTCAGAAGAGGAGTTGGGGAAACAGGGTACATCAGTAAAGAAAGGTAAGCAAGGAAATTGTTTAGCCTGAAAACTAGCTTCCACTTGGTTCCATGAGGAAGCCCTGGGAGAAGGAGTGCACTACAGAGTTATTTTCAACGTGAGGCACGAAGGCCAGTCTGGTCTTTTGTGCTCCCGCATCAGTCAGTCATTGGGCACTGGCAATGTTTAATGAGGTGTATGGTAATCTCCCAGTCCTATCTGGCCAAGGGAAATTCTCTGAAGAAGCAGGCAGCTATGAACCCTTTGCAGTCAATACTCAAAGCAGCCTAGGGTATGGGTGCACCAGCATCAAGGTGATCTTGGCAGAGAACCAAGAGCACCCACAATAGGTGGGAAGAGAGAGAGGCAAGAAATATCAAAGTTACTATAATACTCGAAGCTCCACTTTCTACAAAGGAATATTCTTTTTTTTTAAATATGAAATTTATTGTCAAATTGGTTTCCATACAACACCCAGTGCTCATCCCTAAAGGTGCCCTCCTTAATACCCATCACCCACCCTCCCCTCCCACCCCCCATCAACTCTCAGTTTGTTCTCAGTTTTTAAGAGTCTCTTATGCTTTGGCTCTCTCCCTCTCTAACCTCTTTTTTTTTCTTCCCCTCCCCCATGGACCTCTGTTAAGTTTCTCAGGATCCACATAAGAGCGAAAACATATGGTATCTGTCTTTCTCTGTATGACTTATTTCACTTAGCATAACACTGTCCAGTTCCATCCACGTTGCTACAAAAGGCCATATTTCATTCTTTCTCATTGCCAAGTAGTATTCCATTGTATATATAAACCACATCTTTTTTTAATATGAAATTTATTGTATAAAAAAAACCCACATCTTTATCCATTCGTCAGTTGATGGACATTTAGGCTCTTTCCATAATTTGGCTATTGTTGAAAGTGCTGCTATAACACTGGGGTACAAGTGCCCCTATGCATCAGCACTCCTGTATCCCTTGGGTAAATTCCTAGCAGTGCTATTGCTGGGTCATAGGGTAGATCTATTTTTAATTTTTTGAGGAAGCTCCACACTGTTTTCCAGAGTGGCTGCACCAGTTTTCATTCCCACCAAAGGTGCAAGAGGGTTACCGTTTCTCCACATCCTCGCCAGCATCTATAGTCTCCTGATTTGTTCATTTTAGCCACTCTGACTGGTGTGAGGTGATATCTCAGTGTGGTTTTGATGTGTATTTCCCTGATGAGGAGTGACGTTGATCATCTTTTCATGTGCCTGTTGGCCATCTGGATGTCTTCTTTAGAGAAGTGTCTATTCATGTTTTCTGCCCATTTCTTCACTGTGTTATTTGTTTTTCGGGTGTGGAGTTTGGTGAGTTCTTTATAGATTTTGGATACTAGCCCTTACAAAGGAATATTCTTGACATGTATCAGTGCTTCTCCTTCTTGGGGATAGAACTCATGGGAAAGGAAATTTTGAACTAGGCCCTGGGATTAGAGAATGTGTTCATTGAAATCTAAAGCCTTGTGCAAAGGATCTCTCTAGCAGCATAGAATAACAATATACTTTGGTAGTTATCAAGTTTGTTATTAACATGAAGAATGGTGATGTCTTTGAGACTGTCTATTTACATTTAGTTGCATCAATTTAGTCTGTTTGTAAATCTTAGGAGATTGTTTCCATTCTTCTTAGTTTGACTCCAGTAGCAACTTCCTAAAAAGAGGGACTAGGCTCCTGCTTATTGGGTTACCTCAGGGTCTCTATATTTCATAGATTGTCAAGATATTATTCTAGCTATGGTTGGAAAATTATACACTCTTAGAGCATAATTAATGGTTTACAAAATCCTTTAATTTCACAAATGAAATTCTAAAGCCCAAAAGTTAAATAACTTACTCAGTTCCTAGAACTAATTTGTCCCCGAGGGATAGGAAACTGGATTCCATGCTATTAGTTTTCATTTGCCATACTGCTTCTCATTGGGTTTTTGTTACCCCAGGATTCTTTTCTTGTCAGTGATGACTGAGAAGGCATCACCTTTTGATAATATTATTCACAGGCTTCTTAGTAAGAGGAGAGTTTTCAACAATCTTCTTCTAACAAGGGACATCTCTCCTTCTTTCTTCCTCTTTCTTCTACCCAAGCAGGAATTATAATTTTCAGATCACAGAGAACTGATTAGACCTTATTTGTCACAGATGAGAGTTATAGTGTATTAAGTGGTCACGTGTTGTCATGTTTTAGTATTTTTTGATTGCTTTTCTCTCCTTGAACGATAATTAAGTAGATTTCGGCTTGGGACAGGCCATGCATCTTTCTCCCTTCCCATGCAGGATAGATTTTTGCTTTGGATTTTACATAATGTGGCTGGCCAGAGGGTCTCAGAACCTAAGATTGAGCTTCTGTCATAAAGAAGACAGAGGCTTTGCTTAGAATTAAAGTTAAGTTTCATGTTCCAACCCAACTTTATCAGAATTCAGCACTATAGGATTTAGGACATGGGCACATGAAATAAGAAAGAGATGCTTTGATTCTTCTTTCCTTGGGTGTATAACTTCTTTGAGAACCTTTTGGAAGAGGGGGATGATTTTCTGGGTAAGATGCGGGGATTCCTGGGTCCTCTGGTCAAATAGTATACAGTAATATCAAAATTGCCCCTGATGTTATAGTGGTGCTCTAGATGATGCACATTTTGTACTGAAGTTTGGAATTGAGTAATAGATACAATGACCAATACAACAAATATTTGTAAGTGCTTGAAATGGTGGGTATATGAAAGGCACAACAGCATAGCACATTAAGCTTCATCCTCTTCAGTTATACAGTGGATTCAAATCTGGTTCTGCATATTTATAGCTATAAGACTTTGGACAAGTAACCTACCTTTTTGGCAGTTTGATACCTTTATCTATGAATTAATGCAGACAATTGTAGTATTCACTTTAGAGGGTTATTGGAATGGTTAAATGATATCATGCATACATGTAAGATTTAGCATAAATGTTATCTCCATTATATTCTAAGGGTTGTACACTTTTCTTAGACTGGACTAGATACTACGATTTTGTGTATACGTATACACTTCTGAGGGAGATCTGAATCAAAGAATAAACAAGGCAGAATGAGCTTCACCACTATCAGTTACTGTGGCTTTGCAGGCTTCACCATGAAGCAAGTACCATTCTTTTTCAAGATCAGTCAAAAGAATTTACTCCCCAAACAGACCTGGAGTTGGGAAACTGCTTGGCGAATATGTCTGACCTTGGAAGTCCATGGGTTTCCTTAGTGTACTCCTTCATGGTAATGGCCAGTCCTCTTTTTCCATGATTTACAAGATAAGAAGAGTTTCCAGTTGTACAGTAAGTCCATTGTGATTGAATTTGTTTGTGTGACAGTACCTGATCCTTTAACGATCCACCTGGATGTTGGCAGCAGTCTATACTTTACGGATTCCAAAATAAAATTTTTAGTTTGACAAAAAGTCATCATTCTATTTAAAAGTTCTATTTCAAGCTTGGAAGAAAATGGAACTCTAACAATTCATCATAGAAACCAATGGCTGTTAAATTAATACACATCCCACTAGGGTTGTTAAACTAATATACAGAATGTTTGCTGAATGGAAATCTATCACTATTTTGAAAAGTCTGAGTCATTGAATCACATAAATTAATATACTCAAGTCATTGAAAATGTTTTGAACAAAGGATTTCTCCCCCAAACAATATAAGCAAACCTCAAACATTGATGAAATTATTAAGTGTCTTCTTTTCCAGTCTAATAAATGTTTTAAATAGCATTTCAATAAATCCCCAGAGCCTAGATCTACAGAAATAATACTACCAGACTTTAAAAGTGGGATTTGGTGAAGTGCTCATTACCTAAAAAGTACACATGGAATAATACTTGTTCTTATTGTTTTAGAATATCACTGTTCTTAAAACTCTTGCTTAGGAAGCTTTTTAAGAGGTCATCAAGAACATTAGATGCTATGTTTTGAAGCCAGACAAATCTGGGTTCCAATCTGTGAATCGGAAAGACTCTTGTGAAGCCTTGTGAAGTAAAGGAAAAGACTCGCTGTCTTCTCAGTTCTTCTGGTGAAATAATACCCAATAATTGTAACTAACACTCTATTATTTTCAGATATGTAACTGTAGATGCAATTAGTCAGGGAAAGTTGATGACACATTGTGACTATAAGAATAGTGGACCTGTGCCAGTTCCTGGACTTTTTACTCATCTCCAGTTCTCATCCTTTGTTCCGAATGGGGACTGATTAGGTTGGAAATTACAGAGGACTGATCCTCGCCAGCCACCTTTCCAGGCTCACACATCTTCTCTGTTTGACCAGTGGGAGGCATTAAAAGGTATTCATTTACACTTTTTACAATGTTGATGGAAAGGATCTTATTTGAAAAAGAGAGAAGAGAATGAAATAAATGAAAACAAAAATGAATTATATATATATGTAAATATATATACATATATGAATACATGTATGAATTATATATATTTACATATATATAATTCATTTTTGTTTTAATTATATGAAACATTTAATTTATATGTTTTTATATAAATGAAATGTTGGGATTCAAAACCTTAGTTGGTCAAACTTCAGCATTGTGGATTTTTCATTAAATTATATTGTATTTGATAACCTTAACATACATTTTGAAGGGTTATATTACAAAGAAATTAGTTTCATATTCAACAAGAAAGTAACCTATTTTTCTACTTAAATTAAATAGTGAATTCATTGTCATGAGTTACTCATGTTTCGAATGTTCACATTGTTCATATTGGTGGTCCCCATACCAACCTAGAGAGAATACGATGCCTGCATCAGTGATGCATTAAAAACTATTTATTAATCACCTTTTGCATGCAGTATCTTCTGCTAGATATTTCAGAGACTACAAAAAATCTAAAACATGAACTCTTCCTTCTTCCAAACAACTTGTAATCAAGTGGTGGAAAATAATCCATCCATAACTGAAGGCTAACAATATAATCAGGTATTATTTATTTAGTAAGGCCAAATGGGATGGATTGGAGAGGAACAGGAAGAGTAAATGACTTTGACTTCTTTTCCCAATAGTCTTGCAAAAGAGCTATATCAAAGGATCATATTCAAAGAAACAAAAAATTATGGCTAAAGTATTAAAAAGCATCCTGGAAAATATATCACTTGGCTGTTATGAAAGAAAGGAATGGGCACAGCCTCAAAATAAAGAGGAGGTAGCAATCCTGAGAGGAAGAAAAAGAAAAAAAAAAGGAAAGCTTAATCCCGGCTCTTGTCCTAAGGGTTTATGCTGAATTGTGGCAATCCAGAGTTTAAGCTTTGATAACAGTATTAAAATGTATCCGCTATCAAAGCATTATAGATCTAGGGATCTATCCTGAGCTCATGTCAACTGTTGTTCATAGAGTCAAGGACATGCAAGCAGAAAAGGTTTCAAGGCAATCATGCAGTCTGACCAAAACTTTACATATTCCATATGAGAAACACATCAAAATATTCATCTCCTCATAGGGAAGCTGTGGGTAATTTATTTTTAAGAGAGAGAGAGAGAGAGTGTGTGAGCGAGCAGGGGAGGGGCAGAGAGAGAGGGAGACCCAGAATCTGAAGCAGGCTCCAGGCTCTGAGCTGTCAGCACAGAGCCCAATGTGGGGCTCAAACCCACGAACCGTGAGATCATGACCTGAGCTAAAGTCAGGTGCTTAATCAAATAAGCCACCCAGGTGCCCCTATTTTCTCTTTATATTATTGTGTGTTATCCCAGGTTCCTATAACAAATTTGTATTGCTTTTATAACCTAAAATATTTGTTTAGGACTTCCTGAATTTCTGCTTGGGATGTAGAAAGCTGGAGAGAACATAGGTCCCACTCACATAACAACAACAGCAACAACAACAACAACAAACAATAAATAAGCCAGACAAACCACAAATTCACAACTTTTATTGATCAATCTAAAAACTGAGTTCATAGAGACCTCAAGGAAGGAAAAAATATAAACACTTATTTATCTGGGGCAGACACAGCTGGACACTGATAAGAAGAAATTATCCAAAGTTATTAAATTAGTAAGGGTAAAGATAAGGGTTAAATACAGAAACCTTGGGAGAGGTAGACACAAAGGTAATTTTCAGGGTGCCTGGGTGGCTCAGTCGGTTAAGTGTCGGACTCTTATTTTGGCTCATCATGATCTCACGGTCATGGCACTAGGCCCTGCGCCAGGCTCTGCACTGAGCATGGAGCCTGTTTGGGATTCTCTCTCTCCCTCTCTCTCCGCCCCTCCCCTCCCTCACAATAAATAAATAAACATTAAAACAACAACAAAACAAAGGGAGTTTTCATTCCCTTGCAGGCTGTTGACTACAGAGCTCACAGGTTGTCTCAGAAAAGATTGGTAAGAGTCCTGAGAAAGTGCCCTCATAGCACAGGCCAGGGGCAGGGAATAGCAAACACTGCAGGAAAGGCATAAAACCTCACCCAGATCCTTCTTCCAACAGAATAAAAATCCTTGAACTATGTGCGTATGTGCATGAAAGTGTAAGTGAAGCAAACACTGCTGTCCTTAGGATGCTACTGAAAATCCCTTGCAGTTCAAAGTGAGCACAACATAAACAAACAAAAAAACCAACCGATTGCCCTAGGGAAGGGCAGGAATAAAATGCTGGGCTCTGAACTACAACTGGGAGAGGGGCTGAGCAGCCACACCCCTGAGATACACGGACACAGTGCCTAAGACTGGAGTTTCATCAGATCAGCAGAGAAGGCTCCCCACCACTGGGCTAACAAATATCAAGTAGAAAGTAACAGCGTGTTGTCGGAGAGTTAAAAGAGCACGGAGAGGACTCGGAAGTGTAGTGCAAAGGAACGACAGACAGACCTGACAGTGGAACAAGATTGAAAACGGCAAAATGCCGCTTCCTCCCCAGTTTAAATGCCGGGCCTCTACAAGCATTGAATTTGCAGATTTGAGACATGGCCTTCCAGTTATAATTCAATGATATTCGAAATCCAAGTCTCATTAAATACGTCAATCATTAGCTTACAGCAATGATGCATTACTGGTAGTTGCACTGGCTCTGCAGCCAACTTACTTCAGATCAGAACTCCATCTCCACCACTCACTTCTCTTAGCACCGAGGGTAAATTACTTAACTTCTTTGACCTGTTCTTCCCATTAAAAAATGGAGATAAAATCGATACCTATCGCAGTGGATTGTTGTAGGGATGAAGGAAAATGATACGTGTAAAATACTTAGTCCAGTCCCTGGAAGAAAACGAACTCTCAATAGACAACAGCTATTACCATTACTCAATGAGTTCTGAATTATGCTAGGACTTCGACAGAGGCTGTAGTATAAATCTTCTTAAGAGGATATCACATGTTCAAATGTTTCTTTATGATTTGATTTATAAACGATATAAAATAGGAGCTCTCTTTCACTGTTTGTATATTAGCACCACAAACTTAGCTATCATGATGTAATTCTAGGAAGTCACTTGGGTTTGCCAAAAGGAATAATCAATAATCATGACAATAAAAGGTCATTTGGTTCTACTGAACTATAAGGTTTGCAGAAAGCCAGTAGAGTTCTCTGAGTATCTTTTTTGCGGTCTGCAGTACTTTGACTCAATGCTAGCTATTCCGAATACATTTGAATCGCTTCTGTGTTGTCACTATGATCTGAGAGAATGCTGGGTAGCAGTCCCAGCTAGCGGAACACTTGTGTGCTTGATCTGCCTGGCCTTCACCTTTTCCACCAGGTGCAGGCTAATGTGGAGGTCAGGCACCGGCCTCCCCAGGGTAGGGGAGGTCCCTGAGTCTGCGGCTGGAATGGGTTTATGAGTTAGGAGAAACCAGCTGAGGAGAACTGAGACACTCAGCACCCTCACCTTCCTGTGGATATATGAGGTTTCCATCCTCTGTCAGACCCACCTCACTGCTCCTTTGATTTGCCTTTTACTTTACACATATTGATTTGATAAAAACAAGTTGTTTTTGGATTAGGTTTGAGGTCTGAAGGTAGACAAAGTATTTCAAATTTTCAGTCAAATATGAGCAACAGTATTTAATATCTTAATATCATTCTTAACAAAGAGAGTAGCTCATATTTATAATGAATTTTAATTGAGTTGTTTCTGCAAGATAGGGAACTGTTTTGACTACTTTGTTTTACAGAGGAATTTACCCATGGAGATTCAGCGACTTGCGTATGCCCAGATCTCCAAAGCTATAAACTAGAACATTACATTCAAGAACATTACAATTCAAGTTATTGTATATTTGTTTTCCTCATCTTCTTCTCAAGGTCACTACAAAAGTTTTAAAGGATGTTGTTTTTATACCTTCATTATCTGGAGGTGAATATTTTCTCCCTCTTCTTTATCTCTGTCTCTTTATTTAATAAAATTCCTTCTAGAATAATCCATATTCAAGACTAGACAGTGACCTGCTTTGGCATCTGATTTTCTTTAGAGAGCATTTTTTTTCTACTGTACAGTATTTTGAAATATACTCACTCAATTATTTAAATAACCTGTTACAAAATGAAATGTGGTCAAGTTACTCAAGTAATAAGACAAGGGAAAAATCCAATCAGTATAAGCTCTCCTATTTTCAAGTGTTAAATGACCATTTTATAACCTTTGTTACAACCACCATCATTATATAACCAGCACTTCTTTATAACACCTTAAAAAGCTTGCCTGTTTCCAAGAATGGTATTATAAATATATTTCTTTATTCTACTCTCATTATAACAAGAGAAGGTCAATGGTCTAAAGGGTGGTTTCCTATTATGAGAGGATAAAAACTAAAATCAATAAATCTCCAGATCATAAATGTTGCTACAGTCTGGCAAGGTTGAGAAAATTATGAGCTGAGCCTCATGATGTCTGGATATTGTAGCTTGTAAATTTCTACATACATATGTATGTGGTTATGTATATACTTGCTGCTGAACCCTTCCTAGAATTTGCTGAGAATGTGGTGGAATTCTGTTCAGTATTGGTTCTGGGATTATTGGGAAAATGTTGGTAGAATATTCCTGGTATATAAAAATGAAGATATGACACTGATTTATTAGGAAAAATATTTTTAAGATTATAAAGTCACCTTTTTACCTTTTGGTTTCATTACTTTTATCAGGAGACTAAAATAGGAAATCATTTGCTTCCATTCAATAAATTATGAATGTTGAGATTAATTGGCAAAGCTTTTGCCTCTGTTATAAATGTTCTGAGTGGTGATAATTCTAATAGGTCCACCAAAACAAGAGAGATCATCAGAAACATAATAACTTGGCTCAATGGAAGATAATATATAATCAATTATTATGTGGTCCAGCATGACCTTTTAGACAGTGTTGCTTAGGGATCAAGTGCAAGGACACAAAGGCCAGATTTTTCATTCAATTTCTGCCCATGCCATGTGAGAGCAGTGTGATCTTGGGCAAGATATCTAACCTCTCTCTGCCTCATCACCTATAAATGGGGGATAATAAATTTTCTATTTAGAGAGCTGTTATGAGGATTAAATGGGTAAATAATTATAAACAGCTTGTATATAGGAAGCACTATATATGTGTTGGCTATCTAATTCCTATAGAGCTTATAAGTAACTCAAATGGCAGTAAAAAGATGGATATTAAATACTTGATCTGGATTTCTCTAAAGCAAAGTATGACAACTTATCTTAGAAGTGGCTTCAGGAATCTGAGGGTCTCACTATAAGAGAGAGAAAAAGTGAGCTATTTACTATATGTTTTTCTAGGTTTTGACCCTATAGCTAGCTGTAAACAAAACACATACACACATATATAACATATCAGGATGCAAGTGCCAGGAAAAAAAAATTAAACAGATAAGAAGACAAAGCATGATGAGGTATAAACTGAAATCAGTAGAAAACAAAGAAGAAGATTCTAAAAACATACCTACTTCCACTGAGCCCCATAATTTTTATATTTCCCTAATTACGTCTCCTGATACTACAAAAAAATACAGTGGGAAATGGCAGGCCAAAACATGAAAGGAGAGAAAATGGAAACTGAGAGCAACAAGAAGGAAGGGGGCATAAACTAAACTATAAACAGTTTAAATTCTCCCCCAGTGAGCATTTTATACCATAGGGCTATGGAAGAGAGAAACAGTAGAGTCACGAAGTTTTACACAACATATTAGGATTGCAGTGGATGAACGCTTTACTAGAACACAGCTACATGATAAATTCCCCTCTACAGAATTCAGCTGAGAAGTAGTAACTCGGTTCCCTACCCAAAAGCTATTGAAAAGCAGTGATAGGAACCCTGGAGTCCATATATTTAAATAAGTATGAATATCATGGTTATTCATGAGAGTCCATTGACTTTATCTTCCAGAAAACTCTAACAAAACAAAGAGGTTTCTCAACCCACAACATAGTAGGTAGAATCTTTAAGAATGAAGTTGGGGGCTGCCTGAGTGGCTCAGCCGGTTAGCGTTCAACCCTTGATTTCGGCTCAGGTCATGTTCTCATGGTTCAAGAGACTGAGCCGTGCATCTGGCTCTGTGCTGTCAGTGTCAGTGCAGAGCCTGCTTGAGATTCTCTCTCTCTCTGCTCTTCGCCTGCTCTCATGCAAGCTCACTCGCTCCCTCTCTCAAAATAAATAAATAAAACCTTCAAAAAAAAAAAAAAGAATGGGGTTGGAGTGGAGGGCATTACAGTCTAAATTGCATTAAAAAACACCAATAACAGCAAAAGTTGACCAAAAACAAAACAAAAAAACAAACAAAAAACTCACTAAAAAGCAAAAACAGGCATTCCGAAAGCACAACCGTGCAAACACTTCCACATACCTTGAATGGAATACTGTCTTACTCTAAAGTACATTAACTGATATCCAAATGACTAAGTCTATATCCTTAAAAAAAAAA
Organism: Panthera uncia; assembly: GCF_023721935.1. Taxonomy (NCBI): domain Eukaryota; kingdom Metazoa; phylum Chordata; class Mammalia; order Carnivora; family Felidae; genus Panthera; species Panthera uncia. The sequence continues at coordinate 45,646,005 of NW_026057580.1, forward strand.
GAAAGTGTCGTCAAAATTCTTTCCTTCAATAGACAGGCAAATGAGTGCATTAATCAGTAAGGAGAAAACTCTTCTATCTATACACAGATCATGCCACATTGAGTTCTGAATATATGAAGCTTTCATATCAATATCAAAAGAGACATTGAAAATACCTTCCATAATTTGGTTGGGATTTTGCAGACATTGCTATGTATGTGCCAAAGTATGCCTAGCAACAATGAAAAATGTGGAAGAATGGAAAGATCTCTTATAACACCTTCAGTAAAACTGTTTTAATAGGAAGACATTTTGCATATTGTGGGAAGTTCTTTGGTTTGGAAACCACTGAAGTCAATTATCAATGTTTCCATTTCATACTCCACTTCTACCGTAACCTCACCCAACTTCATTTCCACCAGACCATTTTTGGAAGGGGTGATAAGGGAATGGGGGCTAAAACAGGAGCATAGCAATCAGAAATAGCCATTCTGTCCTCAGGAATTTGCCACCATTATCTACTAAATGGTCAGCCCCATAATTTACAGGCAGTGCCATTTGTTAAGTGCCCCTTATCCTGGGAGTCCAAAAGAGACAGTTCTGCAAAGACTGCTGAGGACATAGGTGCTCACCTCTCTTACTACTAGAATGCACCTTCTAGGATCATGTGAAAGTGCAAAACAAATTGAGTTACCGTCACAATGTTATTATAACTCCCTTTTCCATACAAATATAGTTAGAACATTACTTCCTATATTCTCACCCATATGTTTAGCCACTGTTTTTTCAAATGCATGGAGGAAAGCTCAAAATTGGTTTTTGATGTTTGGACTGTGATCAGCAGTGGTTTGCTAAAACAGGGCAAGCAGCCCTCCCAAAGAAGGCCAAGGCAAAGGTGGGTGCCCTCAGTTTAGGCATGTCCTACTGGAATATGCTTGTCCTGTGTAAGTATCTGGTAGCAGGGAGTTACAATGGAATCCAATATCAGAAGGTAGGCAAGTGGTCCAGAAATTGAACATGCGAGTTTTTGGGGTCTGGAAACAGATGAGGAACGTAATTTGAGGGCAATTCAGGTACTAGTTGGAAAAACCAAGGAGTAAGATCAAAATTAGGTTAATAGCTAAAGGACAAACAGAAGTTAGAGGTCAAAGCAATATAGCAGGTCTTTCTCTTTCAACCAGCCAACTACCTCATTTCAATGGCTGACATATACATTTCTGTGCTTCAGTTCTTTCCCCCATTTCCTCCCCCTTTTTTTGGCGTGAAAAGTAAGTCTTCTATGAGATGATATAGTTGGCAAGTGGGAGTGGGCAGACAACATCTCATGGGGACTTTTTCAGAAGATTATCCATTTTCATAAATTATTCTCAAATTGCTCTATCCATTTTAAGGAGTGAAGAGTCATTTGGGAATGTATTTGATCATCAAAACTTTTTTCTGGTGCTTTGTGTTTAGAATGAATAAAAGTTAATGGAAAATTTATTAAGGTTGACAGTCCACTATGAACTTCAATGTACTGTAAGCTGAGCTGGCAAAATACTCTTTAACAGGAAAGAGAAACGGGACAATGGAACTAACCTATCATATCACTTCTCGATGGCGGCTCTCATGGGAGAGGCTTTGTCAAAACCTGTTTGTCATGCGCTCTGGGCTCTTTGATGGTTTTCTTTCTTAGCTCTGGACTCCAGGAACATATTCAAGATATAACTTAACTCTACTACATAACATCTGCTATGGGGTTTCAAAACCACAAAGCAAGCACATTTAACAATTCGAAGTTCACAGCTTTATCAACAGCAACAACTGTTCACAATCAGAGTCAACATGCCATCACCACATGTTATTGACGTGATTGTAAATGGAGCTGATGATTACCACATTCACATGGTACCTTCCCCAATGATCTGTTTTTCAAACACTAATTAATGAATCCTCTCTGGACCAGTGTGAAGAAATACTATAGCACTTTAGTTGGTTGGTTTTACAGGCAGGCGTGTTAAATGACTCTGCTAACTTTTTCCACTCACCACTCTTGTTATCTTTCAACTCTCTCCATTGCCCCTAACTCACGTGCTTCCTGAGGCTAAGAGTATTTAATGTCAAAAGAAAAAAGCACATGCACTATGACATTCGGATGCAGCATTTCTGAAATGTGTATTCACAGTATAATGAGATGCTCTGCGTAAAAGTTTCTCAAAGTTGGGGACACTGCATCCCATATCCTCCTTGGAGATGCATGACAAACATTACCATATTAAAGTCTGTGAGTGTTTCTGCTGCTCTGAAACCCACCCACTGGACAGTGTAGACCTGGTACTGTCTTCTGTGCAAGCTGGGACTCGTCATCCTGAGTCTCTCCTGTATGCCTACCTGGGCTGGTGTCTGAGTGGGGATCCCAGAGCCTGCCACAACTCTCCCCTGGAGAGTGGCCTTCCACTGGTCTCCTTGCCTCACCTTGGTCCCCACAGCCCATTGTCCACACCTGTGCCATCCAATGTAGCAGCTAGCTTCAAGTGACTACTGAGCACTTGAAGTGCAACTAATCTGAATTGAGCTGTGCTGCAAGTTTGAAACAAGCACCTGATTTCAAAGACCTAGCATGAGAAAAATATTGTAAAATATCTCAACATTTTTTAATGAAAATGTAAACCAAATAAAGGCTCTGTGTATTTCTATAGCATAGATGTCTTTTCACTTAAAGTTAAGATTCCAGAAGAAAGATAAAGGGACTTAAGAAAAATGGAGATGTGAGAAGGGATGTGGAAGAGTGGGTAGATAATGATTGTGTTTGAAATGACAGGCAAATGCAAGAGAAATACCAATAGCCAAATGAAATCCCCCATATTAAAAAATACGTAAAGCAACTAGTATTTCTTTGGAGAATACGAATGCTTTGTACAGGGAGAAGATTTGAAATCTTCTTCTGAGCCTGATACTAATTGATTGAATGGCATTGAGTAAATCATTTAATCTCTCTGGGATTCCTTTTCCTCATCTTTAAATAAGATAAGGTTTTGTTTTTTTATGGAAGCAGGCAAGGTTCTTATGGACAGAAAACATGTTTATTTTGTTGAAATTTCAAAAAAAAAAAAACCAAACAAACCCCAAAGAGGCACAGTGTTGGCATTTCCATTAATGACTGTCACAGTTCAGATTGCAGCCATCAAGTTTGCAGACCTAGAACACTGATAGTGGGTATACTTTTAGGGGCAAACTCCAATGCACAGAATTTACAGAGATAGTTGTATAAACAGTGCATCAGTGTTATTTTATGAGATCTATAGGCACCTAAATGCACCTATTGCAGCTTTGTTATATGTTCTTTCCTGGAAACTGGGTCAGAAGCCATGTCTTCATCAGAATAGGTCATGGGTCCATGGAATCAGAAGGCAGAGGGTTTGTCTTGTAGCTCATGTGTTTGGTAGCAAAGAACCATGATTACCCCAAAGGAGTAAACCTAGTCTTGAGACTGGCCAAGTCACAGCCTGGAGCCAGCAGCTCTCCCCTCTTGAACATGCACCTCTTCTGGGCCTCTATGACTGACTGATGCTTTGTTGACACTCATTTTAAAAAATTATGCATATAAATCCCTGCAGTGAGGTTTTGCCCTGGATCTAGTCTAGGAGACTGTCCTCCTTAAAGTCTTTTTTTTTTTTTTTAATACCTCTGCCCTCTTCCATAATTTTTTCTTTCACAGTTTAACTCCCAGAAGGCAACTTTACCTCCTTCCTTTATAGCCAAGATCCTTATGGGTGTAGGGCATCACTATCACCCTCATGTATCTCCCAGGCAGAAATCCACATTTACTATTTCCTGGCACATAGTGTCTTGTAAATGTTAAACTGAAAAAGAAAATATAAATAAGTAAATAAGAACCACCAGCAAGGGTTTGAAGGTTAAAGAAATAAACTTTTGCCCAGCTTTGCTACACTATCATCAAAGAGAACAGAATCAAATAAAATACTTTTGATCTTATCATTTAAGAATAATGCCTACTCTAATGAATTATTCTAAGGAACAAATAATGCACAAAATATCAGTGTGATTTATAATGTGAAATGTTTTTCAAGTGTAAGATACATTACAGTTATTAAATTTGTTGTAATTTACTTAAGACTTTGCTACTTAAAAATGTAAATATTATGCAAGAACATCTAAACTGTAGATGGCATTGGGGAGTTATAAATGGGAACAAAAATCAATTTGTGTTAGCTCAGTGCGATATGTTGAACATGCAGGACCATTTCAACCAATGTACAGTTAGTAGGAATATCAAATCAACATAAAGACCCGAGTTGGTCTTTCTGGTAACCTCTTAACAGGAGGGTGAAAACAAGTGAACTGTGTTGTCTGTGGGAGGCCTTGTTATTAGACTGTGATGAATGTGGCTGTTAAACATTTAGGCAAAAAGATTTGCAGCTCTCAGTGCCATAGGGAGCAGCTTTCTCCGTGTCCCTACACAGTCAAGTGATACAAAGCAAACTTGGCTGCTGAATAATTTCATGCAATTGTACCCTGGAGAGCTGAAGTATACAGGAAGGAGGTCTTTTGTGTACAAGTACCCCTTTAAGAAACTACAATGGAGAATGAATACATCTGTTGGTGAATTCCTACCCGCAATTATCTTCAGCTGAAATTTCCAAATGTTGAACATAATGAAAATTCCCTGGGTGGAAAAATGTCCCTGGTTAGCTTCAGTAGCTACTCGTTACTTTCTAAATGTTCTTACCAGGTGAACCGAGCAAAAAGAAACCTCTTTTATGAAAATATTACCTGCAAAGCACAGGGCCGGGTTGGCTGGTCTGTTGTAAGCATAATTCCTCCAAAGGCATTGTGATTTTGTTGACGGTGGGTGGTAGTCTCACTCTTTCACCTGTTCGATCCCTTCATAGGCATGTGCTTGATTTGGTGGGACCCTTTGTGTCTATATCCTAAACTGGAATTAATTAGTGTGGGTGACAGTTGCAGGTGGACAGTTAGGATTTTCTTTCTCAAGAGAGGTGTTAAATATTTTACACTACACATTATACATATATCATGCTTTACAGCTGCTCATTAGCCCACACAGTAGACCAAGGGAACACTCCAAGCTCTTACCCTCATGTGATAGCTGAGGAGAAACTAAACAGGAAAGAGGTTGCCCTTGGCCACACTCTATGTCAAAGGTAGAAGCAGAACTAACTACTCATGTACTTACTCCTGAACTGAGACCAAAGGCTTGGTCTGAATACATACGTAAAGTTGGCAGAGAGAATACATATGTAAATATTGAATACATATGTAAATGAATACATTGTAAATACATATGTAAATGTTGGCAGAGAGAGCTAGCCCCCGGTTTCTTCTCTCCTCCAGCTTCTTCCCTGAATGCTTGGTTGGAGCCTCTCCCAGTCACCACATAGACTTGGTCCCTCTGTGAAATTGCCAGGGAACACTTCATCTCTTACTGCTGTATCTGGCTCTGTTCCCCAAATGGATGTCAAGATTCTCTGCTTATCCTACTTTTCTTGTTGTTGCTGGTTTCTGTTCCTTCCCTCCCTGATCCTCCCTTTGGGTGACTGGTAATCTCCTCAGGTCTTACCCTCTGTGTACCCTTTTTGCCATACTGCTTCACCACTTATTACTATGTCCCTTTTTAATTATCATATCCGAAAATCTTCTGGCTCCCTTACCGCTCTCCCTGGAACTCTCCAGTGGTTTTGGAGGAACGCTCTGGAGGATAGTGCAGACATCATCTTGTGCATCCATTTTTTCTCAGCCTCTTATCGTCAACCATCTGAAAAACTGATCTTAAAATAAGTACTTTGGGGCACCAGGGTGGCTCAGTTGGTTGTTCATCCAACTTCGGCTCAGGTCATCATCTCGCAGTTCATAGTTCAATCCCCACATGGGGCCCTGTGCTGACAGTGTGGAGCCAGCTTTGGATCCTCTGTCCCTCCAACCCCCGCCTTTCTGCCCCTCCCCGGCTTGAGATCTCTCAAAAATGCATAAACGTTAAAAAAAAATAGGTACTTCAAATTATCACAAAAGTTGAAAATCTAAATGTACAATTAAAAAATAACTAAATTTAGGATGCCTCAACTCAGAAGTATTTAAAAATTTTTTTTATTGTTTATTATTTTTGGGAGAGAAAGAGAGACAGAGAGCAAGCAGGGAAGGGGCAAAGAGAGAGCGAGACACAGAATTCGAAGCAGGCTCCAGGCTCTGAGCTCTCAGGACAGAGCCTGACCCAGGGCTTGAACCCACAGACCTGAGATTGTGACCTGAGTTGTAGTCGGCCGCCCAACCGACTGAGCCACCTAGGCGCCCCTCAGGGAGGTATTTTAAGTGCTCATAATAAAAATAATAGAGAGATATGAAAAATAAAAATATTAATTGAAAAAATTCAGTGTGAAATGTTATGTTTATTATGATTCATTTAATTCATATCCTTATGGACAAAGACAGAAACGGAATATGTGAAACATGAATAGAGATGATCTACGTAGTGAGATTATCTGAAATTTCAAATGTAAAAATTTCTGTAACCTTGTCCTACTTTTTTTGACAATAATCCTTAGTTTTGACCCAGTCTTTTTTTTCCCTACCCAAATTATTAGTACCTTTACTGACATGGTTTTCTCAACTTCAGATCGAGATCACTTTCTTTCAGTTCACAATTTGGAAGTTGTGTAAAATCCCATCTGTGAATGAAAAAGGTGATTAGGATACATACTGAATTGCCACAAGGAAAAGGTTACCAGTGAGATTAAATTTATAAATAGGACCTCTAATCAGTTTTCACTCTTTTAATAATTCAGACTTTAAAATTTTTGGTTCAGTCGTTGAATTTAAAAGTAACCTAACTAGGAAAAAAAAAGCCATTTCTTTTCCTTTCCTTTTTTCTCCATCTAGAAAATGACATAGAGCCCAGAAACAGCAGAAAGACAAGCAGTAACGCTAAGGAATGAGATGTTCTGCCCTTATGTCATATTTGTTCAATATCTGTGTCTTTCAAAGTAGCCGTTTAAAAAACAAATACTGCCATTCAGGTCAGCATGAAAGAAATTTTCTTGGACAAAAGAACTGCTGCCTTTCTTCCTTCTGGAGAAAAGTGGCATGAAATGCTTTAAAATTAATTTTGTCTAATTGCTCTTTGGCTGTTGTCCTCTATTTCCCACCATTTGCTGTCTCTGACTCTGCAGTTTGGTGTCTGGACGTGCGCTGCAGAGGTGCCCCTTGGGTTTGGTCCAGTGCCCCCAGAAGACCACTGCTGAACCTAATTCTCAGGTCTCACTTCCTCCAGTGCTGTGTCTCCTGTCTCTCAGGCTGAAGGCTTAGGGACTCAGGCATGAGAGACGCGCCAGGTCTGATGCTGAGCATCAAGCTGTTTGTCCTGATGCTCAAGGTGGAGGAAGGCAAAATCTCTCTGGGTTTTAAGCTTTCCCAGAGGCTTGGGATGTTAGTCCTTGATCCAGTTCTTGTTAGACTGTTAACTCTGAGAATGCAAGAGTGGCTCGTACCACGAATATGGTGCCTCAGTGCCAGAGCTAAGCCCTCCCTGAACAGAAAATGGAATGGTTCAATGTTGCATGCAGGTTATTAAAGATTCTGCTTACTTTACAACGGTCTGTTAACAGCTCTAATGTCTTTAACATGTGCAGCCTATTGACTTTTAAGTAACATTTTATTGAAGTAACTGCCGCGCTTATTAGCCCGTAAGATTTACGCTTCATTTTCAGTCCTGAATCTGGGGGAGGGGGCAGCCTTCCCTTAAATGGTGAGGCGGGAGCATTGTGAGATAAGAGATACTCAGTGTGAATAGGAACATCTGTGGTGCAGTAGGGTTGGGAAGAGAAGCAGTTCTTCTCCTAGGATTTGGAGTGTGCTAAAAGGTCACAGAGAAACAACCACATCTTCATTAATGGAACTAAAATTTAGAGGAAAAAATATTTGCAGATGTGGCCAGTGTGAATGGCTTATGTCGTGGTTGTACTGTCTCATGGTATCAGGTGGATAGTTAATTTCAATGAGTGTGAAATGTCACATAAATGAACATACAGAAAACTATCAGGACTGATACCTGAAAGTTCTGTGCTGCTTTCATTTAGGTATTTTGGAAAAATAAAAGATTTGCCTATGTGATACCTTTCACTGCTGCCATTAACTCTTGAAAACACAAAGAATAATGTCACAATAATGTCACATATAGAGATCATTGTGCACAAAATAACATAAATATCTACAAGAATATCACGGGGAGTAATTGGCATTCATTTGATTCCAGGATTTTGGGGGCTAATGAGATCATTAACTATAGAATGTAAAAGGAAACTTTAAGGAATTTAAAATAAAATTTGATTTTATATTAAACGTGTTAGAAATATGTTTGTAAACAGCTGAATATCTGTATAATTTTTCTTTTCCTTTTCCTTACTGCTGAGGACAACAGCTATCTTAAGTACAAATACGAGCTCATTTCATAAAAGGGAATCTTTCACATAACTGCATTATTAGTGAGCTCAGTACGATAGGATGGAAATGAAATCTTCAAATGGCTCTACCAAAGAATGTAGAAGAGAGAGAGCAAAACTCAGTTCATGAAAGTAGGCATAAATATGACTTTTACAATGATGTGAAGTTTTATGGCCTATGGAAAACTCCACGTTTCTCATCTCATTTTTCAAGCGTGGCTCAGAAATCAGCTGAAGGACTGGAGCACAGGCATGGTTTTCTCATAACTTTCCAAACCAAAGATAAAGCATTCTTGAACATTTATGGTCAAAATTAAAAGGCAGATAAGAACCCATGGCTAACTCTGGGCCAGTGCTATTTCTTCTGCTTTGAGGCATTGTCTCTTCCTTTCTGAGAAATCCCATCACCCAAGCTTGAACTGATGGAGAGGAACTGTCATAGCTATGGGGCTTAAATTACCAGCTTTTCAGGTCTGCAGAGACTTTGAGAAATGTACTAATATATTCACAACAGGAGGAAAGTGCCAACAGAAACAGATCCTGAATTGGTTCCCAAACAGGATGACAGAAAACGTCCACCCAAGACCACACACAATTCAGCTGCGTTGCACCAGGGCTCCACAATACACTTGTTTTGCTTCACCACCTATCAGCAGCCCGGGAGCGCTTCACGTGGGGACTAGATGGCTCCCGCCACTTAATTAAATTTTGCACTTAGCTCAGCGACTCAGAATCTGTGTTGTTAAAAAGTATATATTTCTTCCAAGTAGCTCAGTTTCCAAGGGATGTTTCCTTTGAGAAGAAATGGGGGAGAGGGGAGTAGGGGCAGTGTGCAAAAAGAGCTAAGTTTATGTTCTGAGTTTGCACACTGGTGTATATATCACCTATGGATAAATTTCATGTACATCTCTCAAATTTTTTATTTTAGAGCAGTTTTTTAAAAAAATTGTGTGAATATCATTTAAGATAACAAAGCACTAAAATAAGACTAAAGTAAGACTCCTGTATTGCAAAAGCCTGGAAAATCAATACAAATTTAATAAAATAAGTTTCTAGTTGGCTGCTTTCTGGAAAGGGAATCTTTTAAAGAGATTGTGAAATCACTGGGGTTGGAATCAATGGGGCTGGGGGAGACTTTATATTCAAATCATATAACCTGAAAACTCTTGATCCTAACCAGAGCAAGTGAGGCAAAGCTCCACCTCAAATGACCAAGGAAACCCCAAATCTGGCTGCCTTGCCTAAAATCTAAGCATTATAGGCACAGAAATGAAATGCTCCATGCTTGAAAACATCTGGGGTGTCTTATTTAACTTCTGATTAATTGTAGATACGGCCCATGTGAAAACAATTGATAGAAGGCTGAAAAAGATGGGTGATTATAAATTCCAAACATTTCAGAACCTTTATATGAGTTTTCTCAACCTTGGTTAATGCTTTAGTTCCAACACCTTTAATAAAATCAAGGTGACAGACCATGAAAACATTGACTTCAGAACTACAAGCAAATCTGATACTATTGTTGAAAGATGCCTGGGGGCACGTGGACTTGTGTTCAGCAGCAGAGAAGGCCTTAGAGGTGGTGGAGGTGTGCGGGCTCTGCTGTGGGGAACCCAGGGATTCCTCAGAACCGGCTGCAGGGCTTTGAAATTTTAAACCAGCTAAAAGAGAAGGCGCTGGAGAGCACATCCTACACAGATCACAGGAAGGAGAGTGTTATCCAAAAGCAAATTTATTTTGTCATAAAAAGTAGATTTCTCCCCCTTGATTTTAAGTAAAACGTGGTTTTATAAATTAATGCAGTGCAACATAAAGGAGGCTTAAATATGACCATGAAATTTTTTCACACTGCAATTCATCCACCGTCAAGACCAGACCCTGAAAAGGCAAACAGGCAATTTCACAGCTAACTAAAACACTGATTGCTAAATAACATAACCTTTGCAGACTTCCAAGTGGTGCATTTCATAAAACAACAAGGAATAGTTTTGTAACTCTCTGGATGGAAATCAGGGAGTAATAAAACCTGGATCATTTTAGGGACCTGGGAGATTTCTGTTGAGCAATCCTAGTGTTATCTAAGAAAAGAATAGGTTCCGATCCACATTCATTATCCTGTTCTGCCATGTTTTTATTGGCTAAAACTAGATACAAAAATCAGAGCATATTTATTTCATAATGTGATCAGTGTTTATTTTTGAACTTACTCTTTTTTATGTATTCTCTACTGCATTGTGATAACTTTCTGAAAAAAGTCCCTGTATGTAATGATGGTTAAATGTACTATACTCCAAGGATTTCAGGATGCCAAATATTTGGATATTTTCCAAAGAAGGATGACTCTAGAGAAAGAATCGGGGTCTGCTGTTGCATGAGTAAAAGTAAAGTGAATGCACAGAGGAAAAAATACTATGTTTCTTGAGAAAGTGACTAGAGTTTTCTATTTTGTGACATCAAATGAAGCCAAAAAAGTTGCATTTGTTCTCACATGACAAGAAAAATAATTTTTTTCTTATGATATTATTATGATAAAATGTAGTCAAATCATATCATGTGGGCTGTATCTGAAAAAGAAATGCTGCCAAAGTGTCATAAACAAATGTGAACTATTACATATGTTCATTGATTTTATTCCCATCCCTTCTTCTCTCATGCCATTTAGTAGGATATTACATGACTGTAGTGGGAAGTTAGATCTCTGTTATTTAGATATACAGGAACATTATCTCTACTTAAAACTATCTTAATTTAAAGCGATAGTACATTAAACAAATCTCATTTGAAATGAGTAACTTTATAAATAAAATTAGGTACTACCATCTCTTGTCAACCAAATTCTGGGAAAATTTTGCCAACATTGTAATCAACTATTTAGTTTCCTATAAAATTATGGGCCATCTATTTATGGTGCTAGTTACAATTACAATAGGTACCATTCATCAAAGAAAATCTGTTCTTTCATCATTGTCTTCTAATTTGAAGATTATTTAAAAAACCCTTGTGTGTGTTTGTGTGTGTGTGTTTGTGTGTAGAAAAATCACACTGCTCTTGGTATATAAGGAAAAACCATTCCATTCCATTTAATTTATCTAAAATTCAACATATCTATTTGTTTTCAACTGAAAATATATGAGAGTGAAGAATGACTTGGGGGTATCAGAAGAAAAATCACTAATAAAAAATAAATTTCTTACACACACCTCCAGAATCGTGACAATTCCTTTTCAAACAGGTTTGGTTTTATTGTTAATCTTATAGAGGAAATTAATTGTATGAGACTGTCTAGGGATTGAAGTCTTATAAAGACTCACTGACTTTGCAGATTGCCAAGTATTTTTTACCATTTTAACGCGCAGTTCTTAATTTAAAAAAAGACATTCGATTTCTCCAACTTCCATAGTTACTTAAATCATGGAGCCTCTATGGCTTTCAGTAATAACTTGTGGCAAACACAGGCACAACATAAATCTGTAAAGAGCTTTATCATTTTCAAAGCTTTTTCACACATAAAACCTTGAAAGGCAGGCTGTTCCCATGTCACTGTACAGATGAATACACTGAGACACAGAAGAGTTGAGTGGTCTCCACTAGATTCTAGATCTTAGTAAGTGAATTGGAAATGCAATTCAGGTTTTAACACACCTAACCTATATTTAGTGATTTTGAAGACCACAAAACATTCATAGATGTGCCAGCAGCCCAAGGCCTGGAAAACCTTCCTAGCAAGCAACAGTGTAAGTTAATTTTAACATTCTTCTTCCCTGGTACCTGCTCTCAACTGCATATTTTTTAATGTGTATGAATAGAGAAGTATCATTTACACAACTGTGTCTAAAAACTTTTAATGATGGAGCATATTGACCTTGGGGGTAAGATGTGGGGCTGGAACCAGGATGTCTTTGGACTTGCTGGATCCAAGTCAAAGTTGCCATCAAGTTTCTGGAAGTCCCATGTTCTGAGTTTGATTCCACCCAGCATGGCTCTGGTCAAGTTTAATTTTTTTTTTAATATTTATTTATTTTTGCAAAAGAGTACAAGTGGGGTTGGCGCAGAGAGAGAGAGGGAGACACAGAATCCGAAGCAGGCTCTAGGCTCTGAGCCATCAGCACAGAGCCTGACGCAGTGCTCAAACTCATGAACCATGAGATCATGACCTGAGCCAGAGTCGGACACTTAACTGACTGAGCCATCCAGGTGCCCCATGCTCTGGCCAAGTTTAAATGCTAATTGTACCACTGCTAGTTCTGTATCTGGGCAAGCTGCTCAGCCATGGTTTCCTAATCTCTAAAATGGGATAATAATACCTCCCTTGTAGGAATTTCCATGAGGATCATGTGAATAAAGCAGTCGGATGGTGTATTAACTTCCTCAAGGCTGCCATACCACGATATCTCAATGTGAATGACTTAAAACAGTATTTACTCTCCTACAGTTCTGGAGGCTGGTAGTCTGAAATTGAAGTATCATCAGTACTCCTTCACAAGACTCTAAGAACTTTGCTTCTCCCAGCTTCTGGTGGCCCCAAGTGTTCCTTGGCTTGTGACTACATAACTATAATCTCTACCTTTTTGTTTAAATGGCTTTCTCCTCTGTCCCCATCTCAAATGTACCTCTGCCTTTCACTTATAAGGGCACTTGTCATTGAATTCAGAGCCCACACAGATGATGTTATCTTGAGTTCTGTAGTCTAATTACATCTGCATAGACCCTTTTCAAAATAAGGTCACAATCACAGGTTCTGGAGATTAAGACATAGTTGTATCTTTTTGGGTGGTCACTATTCAGTCCATTACACATAGTGCCTGGAACAAACCCCTGTGCCACCTATTTCTATTATCCTCAATTTGGACTATAAAATGTGGTCAATTCTAGAGTGAATAACCTAGTGGTTTCCAGTCCTGACAGCCCATTAGAATCACCTGGGACATCTTTTATCTCAGGGGGTGGAGCATGAGCATCTGTCCTTTTAAAGCTCCCCAGGTGATTCTGATGCACAAAGTCAGGAACTGCTGAACAAGTATGCAATTAGAGTCTGGTCATAGAAGCCTCGGATTTTCTAGATTAAAACAGAATCTTTGGGATTTGTCTGTTTAACAAATCTAGTATTCTAGAATATAGAAACATTAGAGGAATTTGTTGTCCCATCAGCTCACCCATGGAAATCATGGTACTTGATTCCTACGTATTTCTGCCTGTGCTTTGTGCCAACCCTTATCTGTAGGGGGTAGAGTTTAATAGAAAGGTTTAAAGCAAGATTTGATGGAAACTTACAAGAAAATCAAGCTCCAACCTCGTGCCTTTGTTAATTCAAGAGTACTCTTTGTAAAAGGGCTAGAGCTAGACATAACCTTTGTTTCCAAATCTAAATTAAGCCAGAGCTTTGGGTGGTGTTGGGGACACCGTATTGCTGGAAGAATCCTTTTCTAAATTTTCTAAGCACATCTCATTATTAAAGATACCATACTATTTTTTGTAAGAACTCTTGAGGTGCTAATCAGTGTGGGTGACGTTTGCTGGGTTGGACTGTCCAAAGTATTAGTAAACTCTTCTTTCAACACTATTTTACACGCTGCCCTTCTCCATGGATTACAGATTTTCTCTCACAGCAAAGCTCCAGAAGAAACTTGGGAGGGAAATTTGGTATAGTTCCACCTGACTCAGGAAGCCAGCCTGTACCACAATCCAAGACTGCCAACATCCAAAGCTTAAACACAATGGGCCCTTGCTGACACACAGTTTCTACCCAGTGCACTGTTGTTGTTGTTTTTTTCCTACCTGTCCTGCCTGTTCAGTCATCAAATGGCAGGTTTTTAAGAGATCCCATTAGTGATCCTTTTTGTCCTGATGTCTTCATTTTTTCCTCTCTAAAAACATCATCCCAGAAAACAGTCTAAGACCTTGTTTTACTAGAAAGAATACACAGTTGATAAAGCAGACTAGGGTACCTATTCCAGGGTTATCTACTTTTAAAACACAGCTTAAGGTCAAAGCAATAATGCCCTGCATTGTAGCATTTAGGCATTAACCAGATTTTGAGACATATTTTGAGATAACACAATGAGAGGTCTGATGTCATAAAATCACACAACACAACTGTTCACCTACTCTTCATTAGCCTATACCCAGGACTGGTAACTTTGGAGCATTCATAGAATGCACTGGTTATTAGCTATCTACTGTACCCTGTTATCTACAGCCTAAGCATCTGATAGAGTAAACTGGAATTCAGGAGACTGAAGTCGGCTTGGGAAGGGGACATGAGTCCTGGGGAATGTGAATCTTTAGGCCAAGAGAAAGAGGTGTGAGTATATGAACTCTCTAAAATTTCTACCTTAAGGGAGATTGATATAAACATGCAAAATCATTCCCTTTATACTTACATAGATAGTAAAATTATATTTCAAAAAACAAGAGAGTATCACAGAAGTCAGAATAAAAGTTCCCCCTGTGGGAAGGGAGTTAATATAACAAGAATAGTCAGTAGAGGACTTCTAAAGTAGAGCAATGTTCTATTTCTTAATCAACAGATAGTTACATACGTGTGTAATTTATTATTCTTTACATAATGAATGCTTTATATATTCTTCTCCATGTAAGTTCTCTTGCACGACTAAAAAAAAAAAAAAAAAAAAGATAGCAGGATTAACCTGGACTATGAAGTGTAAAAAATACTTTTCTCCCATTTATTTCATCTTTTATTTAAAATATATCAAGCAGTAGCCTTGATTTGCACAGTTACATTAGACACAAATATTTGCACAAATATTAGACAACAGTCCCATTGACATGTAATGTCTTTAAGTTGAAAATTTTCCATACTCTAGCTTTAAATCACAAGGGAAGTTCTCTTCAGGGATTAGGACAGAGCAAGGCAAACAATGACTCTGCATATTAAAAATACTTCATCATATCATCACCATTTCTGAAAAAGAGAAATCCTGAGAGGTAAGTAAAGTGGCAGTTCTGTTGACACAAAAGAAGTCATTGGAAGAGCAAGGGTTGGGGCACAGGCAGAAAAATGCCATGAAGCTTGTCTTCCTATCCAGTTTTCCAAGTGCTTTTCCTGGGACATTTCCCATTATTTAACATTTTCTTTTCTTTACAGAGTTTGTATCCCCCTCCCACAACTATTGTTGGTTTTCACTCCAATTATGACTGCAAAAGCCATCTGTGAAGTCGACTGGAAGATTTTTTGGAAAAAAGGGGTTGTGTGGATCCAGAAATGCTGGATTGGACTCCTGAATCTGGCCCCTTGTCCCAATTCTGTTCCTTGGGAATCGCCTGAAGAAATGTCACTGCCAGGGCTTGTTACATTTGTAAATGGATTTTTTCCATTGTGTGTGGGAGTCTTGAGGACGTATTAATCTTGAAAAATGCAACAACAGTAAAAAATTTACCAGTTAACACAAATAGCCTTCAAGCTAGCGTTATTAAAATATTTTTTTTCTGCTAATGTGGATACAAAAGTGTAAAGTAGAATTTCAATTATATTCTTTCCTTTTAGTCTAAAAAGAGTAGTTTTGTAAAGAACATAGGAAAGGTAACGTTCCTTTAACTTTATATAAAAGAAATCACTAAGGTGAAAAAGGAGGGGATGTGCAGCTATTAAAAAATGGTTTTAATTCATGCAAAAACTTGTAATTTCGCAAATAGCTTGCTTTTGTTCCTAATTTTCTTATCCATAAATCTAACGACTCACATATTCAAATTCTGTTTTAATACTCCCAGAAGGTTTAATTGCACGTATTCTTGTGTATCGGTTTGGGCAATTTTAGCAAACCTTAGGATTCCTTTGCGAGGTAACAGTACAGAAACATTATGAATACTGATTAAGGTACTGAAACTGGTAATTAAACTAGAGTTTTTGTAAGAGTGAATTTGGTAACAAAGGCTCACAAGGCTTTCTTTGTTGTGGCAGTATTTATTTACTCAGATCCGGAAGGCAAAAAGCTGTTCTTTAAGTCAGACGACAAAATATTCAGCGATCCTAAAAGTAATCAAAATCCTAAATTCGGCAGTTGCTCAGCCACCAGTGCAGATAAAGTAAGTTATTTAGAATTGCTAACGTTTTGAATACATCGGGTGAACAAACGTTCGTGTAAGTACTGTGACTAAGAAGAGAACATGGAGTGAAAAGAGCACGCCCGGGCGGTGCCCTTCGTTCACTTTACCATGGGGTGGCGCTCTAAGGCCCAGATTCGCCCGCCCTCGCCGTCCTTGCGCCATTGTAGGCAGCAGAGAACAAACCTGAATCAAGTTGTCTCTCTCTGGTAGCTCCTCTCACTGTCTATGTGAAATATATACCGTAAAAACTCATTGACCGTCCAGAACTGATGAAAATAACAAAGTAATTAGAAATCAGTTGGACACTTGTTATTAGCTATCCCAACTATGTTTATACAGGGGATGGAAATGAAGGTTTGGGATAAAAGGAATAGTATCAGTATAATTTCAAACTTTGAATTAAATATTTTCCTGAAAATACTTTAGTAGATCAAAAGTAAAACAACCCTCGCATCTAAACTCCCAGGAATCCACTCTTAACTTTTCAGTAAATTGTGCCATAAAATACAGTTTTTAAATCCAATGATTCAAAGTGATTGGAAGTTATTAATGAAGTCGGGGATAGTATGTATATATATTTTTTCATGATAAAAGAAGAAAGGTGACTACATTTTAAATAATGAAGACTTCGAGCCAGCATCTTGTTTTAGTTTAGCACCTTGGACTCCACCCTTATGAGAATCATTAATGAAATATGCAAAGTCTTGGAATAAACCACAAATTAAACTCTGTTCCACTAATAATCTCAATCATTTTTATTGTTTAACTAGGCAGATATATTGCTCTGTGCACAGGGAAAAAAGAAAGCACTTCATTTTCAAAGGGAAAGAAGCATAGAGGATAAGGTTCACAGCTACAAAAATACATATGATTCATTTTAAAGTGAAGCCGTCTTAAAGACAGTGGTCTGCTCAACCATCAGCATCTTCCACTGCCAAGAAGAAAATAGTCTTCTATATGCACAACTTGAGTCATGCCATATCCACCATTTTTCATCTTGCTCATTTTACTTAATATCATATCACAGGCATTTTCCCAAATTATTAAAGGCTCTTAGAAAATCTGCTGATATCTGCATCATAATTGTCTTAAAAATTTGCTTATTAATTATTGTGCAGGACTATTTTCTATTTTTTTAAATAACACTTTAATAATTATTAATAAAATTTAATAAATTCTCAATTTCATATCAATAAAATTTACATTTATATATATAAATTCTTATGAAACAACTGTCTTTACATTTTAAAGTTTTCACTTAATATAAAAAAATATATCTGATCTTGATGTTAAAAAAATTTATTTTTAAAAAGAAATCATTCTTTGCAGAATTAATTCAATATCAGCCTGTATGATATAAAATTAATTGAATATAGACGTGGGTTTTTTTTAGTCTGGATGTTAAAGTCCCTAAGAAGAGTGAACTGACACCAGATCAACTTGGATCAACTTTAAGATGCTACATTTCTATTTCTAGAAATATAAAAGCTACTTCTGGAACTATTTGTTAATGTATAAGTTAATGTCAGGCTACTCAACCGATCTGAAATATTAAATTTAATTTAATATTTAAATGTTGATGTTTATCTTATTTTCTACAGAAATGGATTTGAAAAGGAGATCAAGAGCTCTGCCGGGAAAAACTCTGATGCCCCTGAGCCTCAGAAAATGCCCTTCTTTTTGAGAGGATTGTGTATTTAATTTTGTGCATTGAAAATGAATTCCCACGTAAATGTTGCTAAATACAGAAGACATTTGTCTATGATCTCAAAATAATGGTTGAAAATCTGAAGATATAAAGGGTTATACTTGAATATACAGCTAAACATATGGTGTCTGCTTTGAAATTTTCTTTCTATATTTGGGCATAAACTTTTTCAGAGGTATTTGAGCATAGTCTCTTTTTCTTTGACTTTCTGTTTATACACATCATAGTTGTAATCTCTTAGTGAAGGAAAACTTTTCCTCTTTTTAAACTTTGCCAATGAGATAGTGAAAGAGAACTACCACGATGCATAACTACATTTTTACACCTAGGCTGTTAAAACTAGTTAATATAGTTCAAGCAGATAATTTCAAAATCCTACCACTGTTTTCATTGAACCACATTTCATCTTTAACTTTTCTCCCCCCACTGCTACTTAAATAACTTTTAACTGCAGTCAGATAACAACTTGGAAATTTAAATATTATATTCACACATCAAAAAAGGCATTTCTTCAAAAGGGCAAGTTTTAAGCATTCCAAATTAAAGAGAACAGGACTCTTTAAATTGAGAACTCTCATGAAGGCAAGAAATGTTACATACTCTTATGGCTTTCCTTTTACTATCATAGTCAAAGGAAGACACACAGAGAGAAATTATCTAAGCTTCTAGAGGGCAATGACCATGATGATGATGAATTTGGTTTTTACAGAACTCAGGCCAGAGCCTGGTGCAGGTGGGTGTTTTCCTAATAGAATTTGCCTGGTGGAATGAGCAGCCCAGTGGAAGTTGAATCCTCCTGCTCTCCATCTGTGGATGTCTGTCATTTGGGGACAATGACCAGCACTCTATTTTCTTAACCCAATACAGACAGAGAACGTGTTTGGATTGTATTGTGTGACATCCCCTTCTCTGTCGAAAAGGCCGGAGAGGGGAAGGAGGTGGGGTCCAGCTCTTTAAGGATGGGTCTAATGCGTTCAGCTGTTATCACACTTTGCTGATTGTAATCACTCGTTTTATGGCTTCTTTTCCAGCTGCTCCAAAAATTCATTGCAATGTCTTCTAGGTTTATTTTTAATATCCTGTAATTCAAAGATCTAAGAAAGAAGAGTTGAAATAGAAATCCATGTCCCGATTCCCTCCCCATTTTTTCTCATGGGGACAAAGGGATTTAGGATTTGGACACATTCCTTAAAATCCTTTCTGAAGAAATGTGTTCTTTTCTGTAGGGAAGGAGCCAGGTTGGGGCACATTCACAGGCTTATTCAACTGAGGGAAGAGTTGGGAAAAGATCCTCATGTAAACATACGAAAGTGTCTATACATTTTAAAAACTAATTTCTTCAGAGCATTTATAATTATAATATTTCCTTTTTGAGAGTGGTAGCAAAACAGCAGTACTCTGTTGGCATCTTAGCATTTCCAGATTCCTTAAGTGAAGTATTTTCTGTAAATTCTGCTGTTCTAGCCTTTAGCAAAGCATATCACTCCGTAAGCTGCAGAACGCTTTCATACTTAGTGGAAGTAAAAGACAGGAGTACCTCACATGTGCCGTCTCTGAAAATACCTTGACGTACGTCTTCGAATTGGCTTCTTTCAGGGACAGTGTAAGGTGTCAGTTTTCTCCTGTCAGTTTAATCCTCTGAAGTGCTGCATCTGAGAAATGACTCAGCTAGAATTACAGGTTGCCATTTCTACATTTTCACTGTGTGGCAATCCCTTCAGTCATTTTTAAGTTCTTTAAAAGCCTATATAAAGGGAAACAAAAGCAACAACAAAAAACCCCAAACCCCAAACCCCCAAACCTGCCTGTAAATTAGAAAGACCCAGTTTCTTGATTTCAGTGAGGGGTAGTTTTACTGTCCGTCCGCTGTCACCACAACTGTCAGCAAGATGCCTTAAACATCCTAACTGTCACTAGGGATCAGATAGTTCCTTAACTAATTGTTTGGATCAGCTAATCTACATCCATCATCTGCAAAGGGCGGGCAGTCCCAAGCATCCTGTAATTTAGATAAAACTGCTATCCTGGGTGTAAACACAATTGTTTGGGTGACCAAGGGTCAGTGGACCAAAAAGCCTACCTATGGGTGGAACAAGAGTGTGAACTGTGAACTGAGGCCTGGGTGAGCCTGCCAGCTTACAAGCCCAGACCACCTGCATGTATCTTACTTGAACCACTGCAAATCAGTGGAAGAGTCCATTTCATCGATCCCAATATGCCAAGAATCTAAACAGAGCAGACAGCCAAGATCACTGACTGACCACATCAGCTCTTGTGTCTGCACTTACACGGACTTTGGGGGGACTCTTTATGACACAAATGTGCTGCTGTATTTCTGCTTTCTTACAAGCCTTTCTTGAGTTAAGCTTCCAAAAACATACAGTAAGCAGGAATATAGTGTAAATTATATATGTAATACACACATTTCATATTAGAACACAGCCTCCCTTCCCAGAACCACTGCTTTAGTCATCTCTCCAAAACAATTAATTAATTCATTATTTCAGACTCTGGAATTGTTTTCTTTGCAATCATCTGCTGATTTTTCCATTTCAAACTCATGTGAGCCAGGCAAGCAAGGTTTCATGTCTCAGAAATGCAAACCGTTTAAAGGAGCCATCACCTCACAATTAGTTCTTATAAGAAAGTGCTTTAAAAAGATCTAATGGATTGACATAAAATTTCGAAAATAAAGGCAACCCGGACTTTGTCCTCAGTTTACTGAACAGAAGTCAATAGAAAAAGAAAGACAAGAGCCATTTATTAAGATGCTTTAAGAAAAGGGGACCCAGGGAATAGGTTAAAATAGAAGTTTGGAAAACCCTCCACATTCTCTCCCTCATTCAGAGTTAGTACAGATCCTGTTAATTTTGCAGGAAAGAACCCTATAAATTTTGTCTAGCAGGTGCTTCCCTCACTTATTGGGATTTATTTTTGTAGTCTTACACCTGTCAATACTTTGTAGAACCAAGGTGCTATGGGACAAACTCTGGGGAAATAGTAAAATAAGAGCGACTACTAAATAATCAGAATAACCTGCATTTCTTGTGGGTTCCCCATTTCCCAGGCATTATTCGAAGCATTTTACATGAGTTAACTCATTTAGTCACCAAAACAACTCCATGACATAGGTACTCTCATTATTACCATTTTGTATGAAAGCTGATTCACAGAGAGGCGAATTAATTTGCACAGGATCACAGACTGTTCTAGTGCATTAGCACAGAAGAGGGAACACCCCGTTAGAGGAAACGGGCTTTGAAATGGGAATACAAGGCAAGCGGGAGAGTAGGGAGGGCTGGTTGTTCTGCGGAGGCAGATGGACAAGGAGCACAGATGCTGGAGACTTCTGTAAACCGGCACTGGGGAGAAGCAGGGGCCCGGGCCAGAGCAGAGGAGAGATGGGAGAAACAGAGCCCAGAGCCGGCCAGGGACTTGGGGGTTGGGAGGGGCAGCTGTCAGCAGTGACGAGCAGCCCACTGGAGCCTCTAGCGTCCAGCAACTTGATTTTGTCACTTTCACCTATCACACTGGCTCAAAGAACAAATCCGTAGACTGCTTTCTTTTCCTGACCCCAGCTGTGGCCATTTCTCAAGACTTTTCCTTTCTGATTACAAAAGTAGGTATGTATTTATTGTAGGAAATATGAAACACGTAAAGCACACACACGCACACACACACACACAAAGGAAAACAGACAATGGAAATATTTCTAATTCTGCTTCCCGGAGATGACCACTTTCAGCATATAGCATGTATAATGCCAAACTTTAATTAGAAAATGGACTGATAATGTACATAGGGCCTTGCAATTTTTTCTTCCTCACCATAGCTTAGCTTGGTATAGTAAATACGTTTCATGTCTTTATACGTCACATTTTAGTGAATGCATCATGTTAATTTATTTAACAGATCTGCCATTGATGAGATTCTTTTCATTTTTTGCTATCCTATACAATGCTTCAATTGACATGCTTTCAGATTAATATTTTCCCCATTTGAGATAATTCATTATAATTTCATACAAACTAACATTAAATCAAAGTCTGTGCATATACATAAATGTACATGCACATATATTTTTAAACTATTTTTATACCTATTGCTAAGTCCCCTCCCTAGATTATATCACTCTATCCCTCTCACAGCATAAAATGAGAAAGCCATTTCCCCACACACCAAACCCCACAAGTACAAGCATTCCTGTACTTCCAAACTTCTGATTTATAAGGTGGAGAGGAACAAAGCCATGCTTCAGAGCAAAAGTGGGTCACCCCTGCTTGCCACCAACAGATGGCGGTGACTGCCACTTGGATGGTGTCACTTGCAGCTAGGAATGAATTAACTTAAAGCAGTCTTTCAGAAATTAATCTGTAAAACTTGTTATCAGTTTTATAAATAAAAGTGTTACGTTCTTGTTTAGATTTCCTTGGTTACTATGAAAACTGAACAGTTTTCATATTTTCATGTCTATTTCTTTTGTAAATTGTCACTTTTGCTCACTCTTTTTCTACTGCAGTGTTCATCTTCAATGTCATTTAAAAATATGATTCCAGATTTTCATTTGCTTTTTGCTCTATAGTTTTCTTTTAATTGGACAAAGGAGAGATGTATACAAGTTTTAAATGTTTATATAGCCATTTCTTCTTTATACCTTATGATTAGTTTGTTGTTATGCTTACAAAGGCTCTCTTTACCTCAAGATCAGAAAAATATTCCTCTACATTGTCTTTCATTGTTTTTGTTTGTTTGTTCGTTTGTTTACATAATTAACTCTTTGCTATCTCTGGTATTTATTTCAGGGTATGGTATCAGGAGAAATTCAACATTATTTTTTCCAAAGAGCTAATCAACTGTTTCTGTACCATTTAAAAATAATCCCATCTTGGGGCGCCTGGGTGGCTCAGTTGGTTGGGCGTCCGACTTTGGCTCAGGTCATGATCTTGCGGTCCGTGAGTTCGAGCCCCGCATCGGGCTCTGTGCTCAGAGCCTGCAGCCTGTTTCAGATTCTGTGTCTCCCTGTCTCTCTGATCCTCCCCCATTCATGCTCTGTCTCTCTCTGTCTCAAAAATAAATAAACGTAAAAAAAAAAATAATCCCATCTTTATAGAATAATTAGAAATACTGATCTTAGTCTATAATAAAAATTTGTATCTGCTGGGATCCATTCCAGACCTTTCTATTCTATCCATTGGGATATATTTAATCACTAGAGCCACTCTGTTTCAGTAGTACTTATTAATGTATTGTAGTACTGGTTGACTTCAAACTTTTTTCTTTTTGTTTTTAGCCTTTTAAAGTACTTTATTGATTTTTAAATCACTACATTAACACATGCTCCTTACAACAAAAACTGCAGAGCACGGTGTATACATAAAGTTAATCATTTCCCCCTCCCTCTTCTAGACACACTCTCCTGTGAAAACAAGGCTTACAGTTTGGTGAATATATTTTTGCACTTTTATCTGTGTTCCTATGAGCAAATAATAATAACGATGATAATGTTCATCAAGTGCAAGGCACTGTTCTAAGTGCTCTTCGCGAATTTATATCATTTGCTACTTAAATCAAATGTATGAGGTAGATACTATCATTATCAATATACAGATGAGTAAACTGAGTCGCAGACAGTCTAAATAATTTGTACAAATCACATTGTAAGTGGGAGCACTAGGGTTCAAATACAAGCAGGCTAGTTTGAGAGGTGGAGTTCTGCCTTTCTCCGGCTTCTCCAGCATTCCTTCTGCTACTCCTTCTCTTCTTCTCTTCCTTCCTTTCCTCTATTAAGAGGGTTGCTTTGAAAGCTGTGGATCAGCTGTGCCTGATCCCGGTATCAGCCACATAATATTCAACAGCACAGTACCACATAATTTCTCTCCTTGTGATAGATACTCAGGTTTTTCTTACTTCAATGGCCACCACCCAACAATGCTATTATCATCTCTGTACAAAATTCTTTCATAGTGGTAATTTTATTTCTGGCCGATAGTTTTCGAAAAGTGACTTTGCACATATCGTAGGGTATATGTGGTTTTACTTTAATAGATACTACCAAATTAATTTTCACAGTGCTATACTACCCAATACTACCACATGCGCTGCTTTCCCACAAACCCTTTTTTTTTTTAACGTTTATTTATTTTTGAGACATGGAGAGACAGAGCATGAATGGGGGAGGGTCAGAGAGAGAGGGAGACACAGAATCTGAAACAGGCTCCAGGTTCTCAGCTGCCAGCACAGAGCCTGACGCGGGGCTCGAACTCACGGACCATGAGATCATGACCTGAGCCCAAGTCGGACGCTTAACCGACTCAGCCACCCAGGCGCCCCTCCCCACAAACCCTTCTGTAGCTCCTTCTTGCTTACTGAAGTCCTCCATCCCAGTGCGGGGTTGGGGGGCAGTCATGCTCTCCTGCTCTCGTGTGGCCACAGCTCTGGCTCACACCCCACACCGCTATAACCACCACCACTCCCCATTCCCCAAAAGCACCACAACACAGCAGAATATACACCGCAGTAAACAATTTAAAGTTGAATAGAACGCGTCTCATTTCTGGCCCTGCACCGGCCTTCCATGCTCTGCTGCCTCTACAATCCTCCCTCCACGTGGCCCCCTCTCCCCCCGGAGTCCTCTGTGCATCCAGCACCTCCCATCTCCTGAGTATCCAGGGCACGACCCTCCAACTGAAGAATGATTTACCTTTTTCTCTGTTCATGGCTTTCCCTTCAGACAGACTCCACCCAAGGAACCTCCTTTCAAAAATCAAAACAGCAACAACATATATGGTCCATGGTTCCCTCCCTTTCCTTTTAAAGGAAGGATTGAGGGGCGCCTGGGTGGCTCAGTCGGTTAAGCGTCTGACTTCGGCTCAGGTCATGATCTCACCGTCGGTGAGTTGGAGCCCTACATCGGGTTCTGTGCTGACCGCTCAGAGCCTGGAGCCTGTTTCAGATTCTGTGTCTCCCTCTCTCTCTGACCCTCCCCCGTTCATGCTCTGTCTCTCTCTGTCTCAAAAATAAATAAACGTTAAAAAAATTAAAAAAAAAAATAAAGGAAGGATTGATTCTTTCCGAAGGGTCATTCTTATATACCTTCCAGCTCAAACTGCAATTAAAAAAAAAACACTTTTTCTTCTCATTATATTGTATATCATATATCATAGATATAGTATTACACAAGATTGCACTACAAGCTGGTGTGGACCGAGATCTGAAACGGGGTCTCCCACGCGCATCCAATTCTGTCTTCATTATCTCAGAGTGTTGTGTTTACTCTGACTTGGGCTGATTGTCATCTTAACAAGATGATAACTAATCTAAGTTCTTCATTTATAATTTTAGAAAATAAATAGGTTTCATCTATCCTTTAAAAACAGCTGGTAGATAAGGCCATTTTGCTTTATTTACTATATTGGGGTGGCTGGATGGCAGAGTGGGGATCGAGGGAGCTTCATTCTGCACAGACTGGCCTATTTGAATAGACTGTGCACATCCTTTAAGACGCAGGTCAGAGGTCCCTATTTAGAGGAAGCCTTTTATGCCTCTACTACATCAGCTGTTTGGCTCTCCGTGTTCTCATCTCACATGATTCCTTTTTAAATATTGGCCCCCACCACAAAATGTTAATTAATTTTTGCTTTCTTTCCCCCTCTCATCAGATTATAGCTACCTGAGGGCCAGGACATTTCTCAGTCACCTCTGAACCCTAGAACCTAGAATGTTCTTGGCATGTAATGAATACAAATGTTTTTTGAGTAAATGGTGGGTGGATGGATGAATATCCATTTTTTTCCCTAAGCACCCCATGAAGTTAACTCTGAGATGATTAAAATGGACGACCTTATATGTTTATTACATCACATCAAAGAATAGAGGAGTATGTTCAAAGATGAGTGTACATACAGTTCGGTTTATGGCCCGGCCAGAGTCTGTCTTTCCTTTCCACGTCCTCTTACCCAAGAAACCCATTATGTTCATCCTCCACTCCCTGAGCTATAATATCCTAGTATCACTGGTTTCATACAGTAATATTCAGTGGAAACTTGTCAGTGCTTTTATTTGTGAGGAGGTTTCTCTAAGGACTGCTTTAGGGGACTAAACCTTGAAAAAAATATTGGAAGTCTTGAAGGAAATCTTCACATGGGATGGCTTTTCTCTGCCGTGAAACACTAGGAAGTAAGTGGGCTTTAATTTCAACACTTCTGGTATCTTCAGCACTTCTAACATTTCTACGTACATCATCTTGTTAGCTCTCAGAAGCAGTGTTGCTTAGTGGGTGAGACTGTGATCCCAAAGCCAAACTGCTGGTTCAATGTTTAGTTCACTACGTTGGGAAAGGCATTTCATGCAAGATGCTAACTCACATAACCTCAGGAGATGCCATTCACATAGAATACAATGTCACATGATGCATGTAGAGCATTTTAGACAATTTAAACTTAGCAAGCAGAATTCATTAAATAAGCAAAGAATTGTCTTCCTGGCACCCCTATTAGTAGATATTATTAACACCATCTCAAAGGCGGAGAAATTGTGGTCCAAGGAGATGAAATTGATAGTTCAGGATTAAATAGAAAGTCAGAAGCAGACTGCTGACTTCCCAATCTCTAGATTTCCAGGCTGCGGCATTTATTTCCACCTATACTATTAAAATTTTTTTTAATGTTTATTTATTTTTGAAAGAGAGAGAGAGAGAGAGAGAGGAGGGACAGAATCCCAAGAGGCTCCAGGCTCTGAGCTGTCAGCACGGATCCCAATGCGGCACTTGAACCTACGAACCCTGAGATCACGATCTGAGCGGAAGTTGAACACTCAACTGACTGAGCCACCCAGATGCCCCTGGAAATGGCTTTTAATACTGAGGGTGGAACAGGAATTTTCAATGACCCACACCAAAACAAAACCAACCACTGCCACAGGAAAATACCTATTTGAGATTTGGGGGCTGGTAACTGCTATATTTAACAGTAAAGTTTTCTAGCCTCTGGTCTCTACACTTACCTTTTCCCAATACTTTGTTGAATCCTTGTGTCATTACTAATTATAAGTCCCTTGAAGACAGAGACTGTGCCTTATTCATCTTTGAATTCCACCAGGGCCTTACAATAGTGTTTCACATATAGTAGATACTCAATAAATGTTTGTTATATAAAACAAATATGAGCTTATTATCTAAGAAAAAATTCACAATTTTATTATTTTCTGCTTTCAGTTTGTGAGAACAGAAATCTGGAGTGGACATCTTTATAATAAGGCAGTGTTTAAAGGGCTAGCACGGCAATTTCTTTATTCAGATAGTTCATGACCTATCATATGAATAAAGGAATTTTTAGTAGAGGTTCATGGAAAACTAAACCAGTTTTGAAGCTAATGCAAAATCCAGCTATCATCTTGAATAATGAGAAAATGTGCATTGTTTAATCACATTGTTTCCCCCCCTGGCCTAAGGGAGGAAAGCCTGGTAATTTGGGCAAAGGGGATGTGTACTCTTGCTAAAAAAAAATAATACGTTGTAATTGTTGATGAATGAATTCTTTGAATTCATGCTGCTAACAAAACCTACTATATTAAACTATCAAGAGAGGTAAAAATCACATTCATGTCTTAGAATAGCTAGGGTTAGAATGAGTTCTTATACATTCTCATCAACATTTTAATAAGTAAAATTAGCCTAAGTCAAGATCTATAAATCTACTAAAGCTACAACTTTTGTATTTATGAGGCTATATTTTAACAGCTATATTTCAATAAGGCATTACTTTTGGCTAACTGATTTGTCTCATAGATAAAATCATCTGGTCCTAAAATAAATCTTACCTATGGAATTAAAAAATGCTTATCTTCTTTAATTAAGAATAGCATGTGTGCATTATAATGCCCAAGGACAACAGGATAGCTGCCTTTCTGAGTGCATTAATGGCTGCAAAGATTTGCACATTTCTTCTTTTTACAGTCAATGTGCTTCCCATGCAACCCGGCAGATATCCTCTCCTGGCAGTCATTGCTTCTTGCAATTTCTCTTTAATGTTAAGTCCTACAAGCTGTTGGGAATAAATAATCATGCCTATTTCTTGGCATGAAAATGTCCATTCATTCACCAAATATTCAATTTCACTTCCACCATTAGC
This sequence comes from Panthera uncia, assembly GCF_023721935.1. Classification (NCBI taxonomy): domain Eukaryota; kingdom Metazoa; phylum Chordata; class Mammalia; order Carnivora; family Felidae; genus Panthera; species Panthera uncia. The sequence continues at coordinate 45,674,336 of NW_026057580.1, forward strand.
AGACTTTCTTTGTGAGTAAAAAGGTAGCTTCCAGTGTCTCCTCAACTTCAGCTGCATCCCAGCTGTGTTTATTAAACAGAGATTTCACATTGTCTGCCCTTTTGTTCTCTGTTCCATCGTTTTCTCCATCTGGATCCCCCCCCCCCCATATCCTAGTGAATATATCCATATTTTTACTGACAGTAGGATCTTTTTTTTGATATCTTTCCCTGATGATAGCAGTTAACATTCCTTTAAAAGCTTACGTTTCACCTCTGTTCCCCTGTTCACATTTCAACTACGTGAAATTGGGTGATTTGAAACAATTTTAGCAGCTTCTCACTCAAATATAATCCCTTACGACTTGTGATGGTTTTGAATTCTTGGCAACCATTTTCTATGCCACTTAGAGTCTCTGTAAAGGAAGGATTGTTAAGAATTACAAGCACAGAGGCAGTGCCTTAAAGAACAAAGAAGACACATTTTTATTTCAAGAAAAATAAAATGGAATTTCACAGTCACTTGCCCACATTTTCCTACTTCCCCAGGTTGAAATAGAATGTGGGCAGAGAAAACACACCCCAGTGTTAGGGGAGAAATGGAGCCCACAAACTTTCTTGTGTTGAGCGCTTCTTTTCTTACAAGTGCAAAGATATTAACCTCCAAAAGTTTCTGCCACTAGTCATAATGTTTGCAATTCTACTTTCTTTTAAACTTGCCCAATTAAGAGAATATATCAAATATTCTTTCTCTTTGTGTAATGGTTTGATCATGGTTCCAATAATAATATATTTGGAAATAATAACTTTGATCCAAGTTAATGATATGAACAGAAGCACCACTCTAATTGGTACTATGAGAGGTGACCTATTTTGAGAAAAGGCAACAAGAGATAGAAGAACAACATGCAAAAGAGGAATTCGGGGAGGGGAGGAAATGCTCTGTAGGTGGAAAGCCTGTTTGGACATACTTCTTTGGCTTGAGTTTAGAATTCTGACATATTTCAAAGTTCACTCTCATCTGTAAGCACTTGCCCTTGCTGGCAAAGGCTCTCCCCGCTTCCCCTATGCCTGTCTTTTAGGGGAGGGGACATGCCCAGTAGAATAGAAGTAGTAGTAGCCTGTGGAGTTGTTAATGGAACTATTATAGGGAGATCAGAGAACCAGGGATGAAGAGGAAGAAAAACAGCTTCCTTGATTAGAGAGATTCCTTAATAAGTGAAGCCCTGTGGGACCCTTTCATGGATTTCTATTTGTTCACCTTTTTTTGTGCCATATCATTTGTATTTATTAGTCTCAATTTCCTCATTTGTAAAATGTATATATTTGATCAGGAAATCTCTAAACTATTCAGTGTTTACATTTCTGAAAAATCCGTTTTTAGAACTCTGTTATCACGTGAATGGTTGGCTCCTATTTACCAAGAAAAGTTCTAATTACCTTCTTTTTTTTGTTAAATATAAGTTATCATCAAATTGGCTAACATACAGTGTGTGAAGTGTGCTCTTGATTTTTGGGGTAGATTCCTGTGGTTCATCGCTTACATACAACACCCAGTGCTCATCCCAACAAGTGCTCGCCTCAGTGCCCATCACCCATTTTCCCCTCTCCCCCACAACCCCCATCCACCCTCAGTTTGTTCTCTGTATTTAAGAGTCTCTTATGGTTTGCCTCCTCCCTCTTTGTTTGTAACTGTTTTTCCCTCTTCCTTCCCCACGGTCTTTTGTTAAGTTTCTCAAGATCCACATATGGGTGAAAACATATGATATCTGTCCTTCTCTGACTGACTTATTTCAGTCAGCATAATACCTTCCAGTTCCATCCACATTGCTGCAAATGGCATGATTTCATTCTTTCTCATTGTCAAGTAGTATTCCATTGTATATATAAACCACATCTTCTTTATCCATTCATCAGTTGATGGACATTTAGGCTCTTTCCATAATTTGGCTATTGTTGAAAGTACTGCTATAAACATTAGGGTACATGTGCCCCTATGAATCAGCACTCCTGTATCCCTTGGATAAATTCCTAGTAGTGCTATTGCGGGGTCATTGGGTAGTTCTATTTTTAATTTTTTGAGGAACCTCCACACTGTTTTCCAGAGTGGCTATACCAATTTGCATTTTTTTTGAAAGGAATAACTCCTGAATGCCGGCTTTCCAGAATATTGACAGAACAATCTGTAGATAAAGGAAAGCTGAGCTTACTGATAGCACTACCTCAACAGTCTCACTAGCATCTCAGAAGTATAAGGGCAAAGCTGAGATTTTTATAGACATTTTGAAGTCTGGTTTAGTATGGGAAGTGGAACTTGGTTATGGTTGGGTAAGGATCGTAATATAAGTTGGGTGGACACAGCAAGGCAAGGATTTTGAGCCAAGGGGTTCAAAGTGTCAATTTGGGGGCACCTGGGTGGCTCAGTAGGTTGAGTGTCTGACTCTTGATTTCAGCACAGGACATGATCCCAGGGTTATGGGATTGAGTCCTGCACTGGGCTCCATGCTGAGCACGGAGTCTGCTTAAGATTCTCTCTCTTTCTGCCTCTGCCCCCCCTCCCCTGTTCCTGCTTTCTCTCTCTCTGAAAGTTAAAAAAAAAAAGTGTCAATTTGCCATAGTCTTCTCAAGGTTCCTCACTGGAGCTGCCAACATAGGCTCATGATCCAATCCCTACCTCTCTCTTAATGGAAACCAGGCCACCTGGCATATATTACATTTGAATTCTTTCTCCATCAAAAAGATCATCTTAACTTCTTTCTTCTTTCTTCATTCCTTTCTTAGAGAACAATGCAGTCTAATTCTTAAAAATCTATCTATAGCTTGGTATATCCCATCTACCTCCTCATAGCCATTTGCCTATTATCTTCTCTTTCTTACATGTTAACCTTCTCATTCCTCATGATTCCTTTCCTTTGGGCTAAAGACATGATGATGTATCCTTTAGTATAAAATAACATCTACTGGGTGTGTGGGTGTCAAGCCAAGGTCTTCTTCTGTTCTTTCTCTTCTGCCTGTGTCTTCATCTCTTGCTTCCTTGACAATTGCTGACCAGCCTTTTTAAAAAGAAAAGCTCTCGGAGTGACTGGGTGGCTCAGTCAGTTGAGCGTCCGACTTCAGCTCAGGTCATGATCTCGCAGTCCGTGAGTTCGAGCCCCGCGTCGGGGACTGGGCTGATGGCTCAGAGCCTGGAGCCTGCTTCTGATTCTGTGTCTCCCTCTCTCTCTGCCCCTCCCCCGTTCATGCTCTGTCTCTCTCTCTGTCTCAAAAATAAATAAACGTTAAAAAAAATTTAAAAAATAAATAAATAAATAAAAAATAAAAAGAAAAGCTCTCCCTCAATCCCAAATCCCTGTGAAGGTATTTTCTTTTCTCTCTCCAGTCCTTTCCTTCTCCACCAATATTTTAGAAAGTGTAGCTAATGCAGGTTTTCTGCACCTTCTCACTCCCCTTTACCTTCCATCTCATTGTAATCTACATACTTGGGTAAAGGTTTCCTAATTGCCAATTTCAAGGGAAAATTCAAATTCTTTTCCTTTGTGGCATTTGACACTGCTGACCACTCACTGTTCATTAAAAACATATTTCATTGGCTTCCAATATCACCCCTTCTTGTTTCTTTTATGACGTTCAAAACATCTCTTTCTCTAATTGTTTCCTTTTCCTACATCTGCTCTTTAAATGTCACCATTATTTGAGGTTTTGTTCTTGATTTCTCCCTTTTATCACAGTATCGGGTCCCAGTGATTTTACTCATTCTTACTTACTCTTGGATAATTTCCTGAATTAAAAATTTAAATTTCCAGCATGCCCCTCTCCTTAGTTCCAGATACCCAGTTATGTGTTAAACATTTCCATGGATCAAATTTATTATTTCCAAAATATATTATTAATGGTACCATTATCCACTATCCAGTGTTCCCACAACTTTCCAGATGATAAATATCACTTGCACCAGTTGCTAATCAGATTACAAGGTTTCTCACTAGAAATGCTGATTCAGTTGGCTGTTCTGGGTTGTTTGGAAAGCACAGATAGGACTGTGAGTATCATTCTTGCCCTCTCCATTTGCTTCACTCTTACCCCTCCACTCAGGCACTGGGGTCTATCCATTGTGTCTACTAAACATCTCTCAAACCACACCTCTCCTCTTATTCTCCACTGTTACAGCTTAAGTTTTGGCTGTCATGAACTGTTTAGTGCCTCCAGTTTAATGGTTGTTCTCTGCTTATTCTGAAAACCTGAACCTTCTATTCTCATTTTACTAAACATCCAGAAGTTATTTATTAGGCCATGTTCTTTCTCATCTCTGTTTCCTCTTCTTGAAATACAATTCCCCACACTAGCTTCCTTTTACTGTCAAACTAGTCATCCTTTGAAACCCAACTAAAGTAAGTTAGAGCATGGTTACTTGGAACATGGTAAATACATAGTGATTTTACATAAATCCTCATGTACTTCTTCAATTAGTTTCACCCTGGACATAGCTTTTCATGTTCTTCCCCAGGGCACAGTGTTTCACTGTAGGAACACAGGTAAACTGTAGCCACATTTTGGCTTCAGATAGGCTGAGTTCAATTGTCATTATTTCTATTTAATGATAGAGGGACTTGGGGAAACCTCCTTCAACTTTCTAAGCCTCAATTCCTTGTCTATAAAAATGAGATGATAACAGTAAGGATTAAATTATGTGATGAAAGCAATGTGTTGAACCCAATTTCTGACACAGTTAGGGTTCCAGAATCTTCACATAGTCCAAATAATAACTTTTGAGAATTAAAGAGGGTGCTATTAATAATTTTTCTGGAAGACAGGTGTAAACCAAGATTGCCCATGCTAAAGGACATATGGTTACTCTACATATAGGAGGGACTCTTGAGTCACCATCTCATTGGAAGAGGGACAATAGCTTTAAAGGATTTGCCGTGAAGTTGTGTTAGCAGAGCAATGCCACTATTTTTACCTATATGTTTGGGGTGAGGTTGGAGTGGACTAAAGATCTCCTTTGCACCATCATTTCCTGGCACATGACAGATACATAATATGCATAGTCTTTATAGTTATTGACTCAGAAGCCTGCTCTGGCCATGCCTGTTTATGATTTGACTTCAAATCTAGACTCTGAGGCCTTGTCCACATTTTTTTTTTTTACCTCAGACATTAGCCTTTCCACTCTCTTAGTCTCTCTGGGTTGCACACCCAGTGCTGGTCTCTTGTAGGGCACATCTGTTGTCCTTTGGAGAACAGAAAGGGGGCCTTGCCTCCTCTGTCTTCTGGGATGTCCTTCGTGAGACTGCTTCTTCTAATTTTATTAGCCTTCATGAAGCAGGGGGAGGTCTATTCCACCTACCTGGCTTCTGGAGTCCCCTTTGACTCAGCAGGTAGCCCTTTTGGGACTTCTGAAAAAGCAAATTAAATCCCTGCAATTTTCTATGCTATTCACAAATGGTGGAAATTCATAGTGTTCCTCTGGCACTTTCTAACACCAAGATCATTCATGCTGCATCCTCCATACTCCAGCTTCACACAAACTCTGCTTCTGTGACTGACCAATTTGTGGAAAGGGGCATTGTCAGTTCTAAATCTAATCACTCCCAATCTTGTCTTACAGAGAATAAGTCTTATGAGGCAGAAGGTGGGGGGGGGGGGGTGGAGAATATTTGCTTCTCCTCACCACTCCCTTAATCCACACGTGCTCTCACAAAACCTTGTGTTTCTTGTAACTCACCCACCCTCATCATGACTTACTGTAATTATGTATTTTCTTCTCTGTCTCACTCACTAAATTATAAGTGTCTTAAGTGCCAAACCTATTTCTTATTTATCTTTTTATCTCCAGAAAGTTGCATAGTACCTGGCATATGTGGATTCTCAAGAGATGCTAAATGGATGACTTATTTTATTACATACAAATAACTCTAAGAAGTACTAAGTACTAAGAGTTATGCTATTAGTCACACCTCAAAATGGCTCTCTGGTGAGCTAAGCTACTACCCTATGATCTAGAATATGTCATTAGCATGGTAAATAATCTAATTCAGCTTTGGCCTCCTTTGTTTATTTTTGTCCCAAAGCCATCTTTGTATCTGATATTCTCCCACTTCAGCTTCAAGAAAATCCAGTCCAGAGCATACCTGCCAAGGAGAGACTCCAGAAGAAAACCAGGGTGAGCAGCCCTCTGAGTTTCACATTTGCCTTGAAGGTGGAGGCAAGGACACAGTGGCTCTTCTTTCTGATATTACCTGAAACTCTAGAGACTCAAGAGAAATTATGGCACTTCCTAAGGGGATGGCTGATGTCCGGAGAGTAACCCTCTTGTGATGAACTGACATATTTGGTTTAATTTGGAATGATCTCATTCTCCATTCGAATATTTCAACTGTCTGTCATGTGACGAGGGCTGGGTACAAAGCAGGTGTTTATTAAATACTGCCTAAATAATCCATGCAAGACTTTAGCCATTCTTTTCCCTATGGATATGCATGTTTGGTCTATTCATAAATGCCATGTGGCACTTCATTTTCAGTTTCTCTTCATGTCTATTCACATATGAAAAATTCATTAAATTTATACTGCTTTTTTTTCAGTCACCAAACTAAACACTAGAGAATCTATGATTGATTGAGTGCTGTGACAGCCCTCAAGGAGCAAACGGTTCTGGTGGGAGAGTCAGAGAAATGAACAGAATGAATAGTGAAATAGAAGAAGTCAATGATGGAAACATGCTGTTTTCCAGTTGTTATGAAAGCATGAAGGACGGCTGAACCACCCAGTCAACTTGAGGGGACAGCAATGGTGGCAGAGATATTATGGAAGGCTTATTGGAAAGGGAACACTAAGCTAAACATGGAATGAGCAGGAATTGGGAGGTGGACAGGTGGAAATGGGGAGAGCATTTCAACCAAGAAGACACCGTGGGAAAATCTGCAAGACAAATATAATGTTGTGTCCAAAGAAAATGGAAAGCAGTTGAGTGTTGCTAGAGCATCCTGCCAGGCGAGGAATAGAAAGAGGTGAAGCTGGAGGAGTAGGGCAGGGTCAGATCATATGAAGAAATTGTGTGACTTTATTCTCTCCATGTTGGGGAGTTATTGAAGAATTCTGAGTATATTTGCAAAAATGGAATACTGGATCTAAGAGGAGGGTATGGATTTGTGGAATACAAAATTGCTTAGATGTAGAGATGAAGAAAAGAGGTGATGAAGCTGGTCTCTGGGTGCACAACCTTGGTGGCTGGGAAACTGGTGTGAGAATGATAAAGCACTGTGGTTGATAGCATTGCTTCTGGGGCCATGTAGCCTGAGTTTAAATCTCAGCTTTGCCACTGCTATGTAACCCTTGAGCAGATGACCTAATCTGTCTGTGCCTCAGTTTCTTCATCTATAAAATGGGAATTTTATTAAGAATATTACCTCTTAAATTGTTTTGAGGTTCAAATAAGTAGATGGATGTAAAGTACTTAGAATTGTTGCTGGTACATAGAAAGTACAATAAAAGTTCTTACCACTTTTGTTTTAGGAAAGGAACAAGTTTTAAAGGTAATGAGACTGAGTTCAGGTTTAGGTATTTTGGTATTGGAAATTCATATGAAGACATCCAGTAATTGGCTGATATGTTCATCTGGAGTTCCAGAGAAAGGGCTCATCTGGAGGTGTAAATATTTTTAAATATTGGCATATAAATATTAAAAACATGAAGATGAAGTCAGCAGAAGGAAGGAAATAATGAAGATTAGGGCAGAGATAAATGAGAGGATGGAAAAACAATAGAAAAAAATCAATAAAACCAAGAGTTGGCTTTTTGGAGAGATCAGCAAAACCTGATAAATTCTTACATAGACTGAGAAAAAAAGAAAGACTCAGATAGCTAAAATTAGGAATAAAAGAGGAGATATTACAACTGATATCACAGAATAAAGAGGATTATAAAAGAATGCTAAGAATAATTATATGGCGACAAATTGGATAACTTAGAGTTAATAAATTCCTAGAAACATACAATCTACTAAGACTGAATCATGAAGAAATAAAACATCTGAACAGACCTATAACAAGTGAGGATACTGAAGCAATAAAAGAAAACCTCCCAACAAATAAAAGTCCAGGACCAGATGGCTTCACTGGGGAATTCTACCAAACATTTAAAGAATTAATACCAATCTTTCTCAGTCTTTTCCAAAGAATCAAAAAGAAGGGAACACTCCTAAACTCTTTCTATGTGGCTAGCATTACCCTGATGCCAAAAACAGATGAAGACAAAACAAGAAAACTACAAATACCGATATCGCCAATGAATACTGATAAAAAATCCTAAACAAAATAGTATTAAACAAAACTCAATGGCACATTAAAAGCATCATATAGCATGACCAATGGAATTTATACCTGGGATACAAGGATAATTCAACGTGAAAATCAATCAATGTAATACACCACATTAAAAAAATGAAGGACAAAAACCACATAATCATCTCAATCGATGCAGAAAAGACATTTGACAAAATTCAACACCCTTTCATGATAAACAGTCAACAAACTAAGAATAGAAGGAAACTACCTCAACATAATAAAAGCCACACATGAAAAGCCCACAACAATCATACTCAATGAGGAGATATTTAAAGCTTTTCCTCTAAGACCAGAAATAAGGCAAGGATGCCCACCTTTACCACTACTATTCAACATAGTACTGGAAGTTCTAGCCAGAGCAATTAGACAGGAAAAGGAAATACACAGCATATAAATTGAAAAAGGAGAAATGAAATGATCTCTGTTCACAGATGACATTATCTTACATACAGAAAACCGTAAAGATTCCACCAAAAAGCTGTTAGAAATAATTGGAAAATTCAGCAAAGTTGCAAGATACAAAATCAACAATAAAGTATGTTTTTATACACTAACAACAACCATTGTGAAAAGGAAATTAAGAAAATGATCCCATTCACTATAGCATCAAAAATGATAAAACACTTAGGAATAAACTTAAAAAAGCAGAAAAGACTTATACACTGAAAATGATAAAACATTGCTAGGTAAAAGAAATAAAAGAATATATAAATGGAAAAGCATACCATATTTGTGGGTTGAAAGCATTAATGTTATTAAAATGTCCATACTACCCAAAATGATCTACCGATTCAGGGCAAACCCTAGCAAAATCCTAACACCATTTTTTGCATAAATGGAAAAAAAAAAGTCCTAAATTCACATGGAATCTCAAAGGTCCCTGAATAGCCAAAATAATCTTGACCAAAAAAGAACAGTGTTGGAAGTCTCTCACCCTCTGATTTCAAAACAGTGCAAAACAATAGTAATGAAGACGGTATGGTACTGGCATAAAGATAGATTTACAGACCAATGGAACAGAATAGAGCCCAGAAATAAATGTTAGCATATATAGTCAAATGATTTTGGATAAGGGTGCCAAGACCACACAAAAGGGAATAGACAGTCTCTTCAATAAATGTTGCTGGGAAAACTGGACATCCACATGCACTAAAAGAATGAAGCTGAACTTTTGTTTTACACCATACACAAGAATTAACTCGAATGGATTAAAGATCTAAATTTATGCCTACAACTATTAAACTCCCAGAAGAAAACATAGAGAAAAATCTTCATAATACTGGAGTTGGCACTGACATCGTGCATATGACACCAAAAGCACAGGCAACAAAATGAGAAATAGACAAATGGGACTGTACCAAACATAAAAATTTCCACATGCCAAAGGAAACAATGAACATACTAAAAAGGCAGTCTCTGGAATGGGAGAAAATATTGGCAAATCCCATATTTGTAAAGGAATTAATATCCAGAATATATAAGGGACTTCTACAACTCAGCAATGAAAAAAACAAATAACCCAATGTAAAAAATAGGAACAAGACTTGAATAGACATGTCTCCAAAGGAAATATACAAATGACCAACAATTACATCCAAAGGTATTCAATATCACTAATAATTAGGAAAATTCAAATCAAAACCAGAACCAGATATCACCTCATACCCATCACAATGACCACCATCAAAAGAACAGAAAACACCAAGTACTGGAGAAGATGCAGAGAAGTTGGAACACTTGTGCACTGTTGGTAGGGACACAAAATGGTGCAATTATTATGGAAAACAGTATTAAGATTCCTCAAATTTTTAATTTTTTTTTAATTAAAAAAATGATCAGGCAATTTTACTTTTGGGTGCGTATCCAAAAGAACACAAAGCAGGAACTCATAGAGATATTTGCACACTATATTCATTATAGTACTACTCACAGTGGCAAAAGGAGGAAGCAAACCAAATGTCCGTTTGCAGATGGCTGGATAAAGAAAATGTGGTATACGCACATAATAGAGTATTGTGAAGCCTTAAGAAAGAAGAAAGTAAAAAAAAAGAAAGAAGAAAATTTTGTTATATGCTACAACATCAATGAACTAGTCATAAAAGGAGAAACACTATATGATTCCATTCATATGAAGTACCTAAAGTTGTCAAAATCAAACAAACAGAAAGTAGAAATATGGTAACTGAGGGCTAGGAGAAGGGGAAATTAGTGTTTAGTGGAAATAGAGATTCAGTGTTGCAAGATGCAACAGTTCTAGAGATATGCTGCACAACAATGTAAATTTACATAATAGTACTGAATTATACACTTACAAATGGTTAAGATGGCAAATTTAATGTTATGTCTTGTTTTTTTTTTTTAACTGCCATTAAAAAGAAAAGTTAAACAGAAAACCAAGCAGGAGGGTGGAATCAAATTCCCTAGGAAACACTTGGAGAATGAGGAGAGTAGGCCAAGGATGGAACAGAGATTCCTCTGAGAATTTTCAGTATCCTTTGGGAATGTGTTGCAAGTGGGCAGACACCATATGTAATGAGCAAGAAAGCCTGCTTCTAACCTCTAACTATACATGTTCTTTTCTTTCTAGAAGAGTTGGGGATCTCAATAGTGAATTGTTTCCAAACTCGAATGTTATTACTGGAAGGATTTCAGTAAGAGTAATTAGCAGATAAAGGAAATGAAAATGTAAAAGTGATAGGTAGAGCTCAAGAAGTGTTACTGATAAACCAGCTAATAAATGAGAAAGCTGGCTCTGGACAGTGAAGATCCAAGAACTCATGTGGAACTAAAGTCACCCTTGAAGATGTCTATTGGCTGTGTGGTGAGGTCAGAACACAACAAAGTTAGGAGAGTCTGAAGTCAGTGGGGGAAATTAAGGTTAGCAGCATAGTACTGTGGTGCTAGATTTTCTAAACCAAGGTTGGGACACAGGTCTGAGACAGGGGAAATGTTTGAAACCACAACTATGGTAGAAAATCTAAGGTATCTGGTAGGCATTCCCATGGCCCTCCTTCTTGGAATATGCAGCACCTTCAGATATTCTGAAAAAAAGGAAAGCCACCACGTGTAAGATGTTACAGGGAAGTCGTGAGCAGGGTGATCAGAGAAAAAGGTGATAGGCAGGAAGAGATAGTATTTAAATTCAGTTTAATCATAAACAAGTGAGTTGACTTGGGAACTGTATCTACACCCCCTTCCAACAGCCAGTACCTCCAGAGGCCCAATGAGATAATGTGGTGTCCTAATATCTTTATAGATGATTTTGAGTAGCAGGATTCAAGGAGAGAACACAAGCTTATTTTTATAAATAGGGATTCAATTTAGCTTTTTTTACAGGCACTAAATTTATCAGCACAACATTAGTTAAACCTTCAATTCAAACACTATGGCTAAGAAGGAATGGGGTGGGAAACTCAGGGCCTAAGCAATAGAGACCAGATTCTAAATAACACCAGTGACTGTATGTATTTATATCTATATTTCTGAGGAGGTAAGTAATCCACATACTTCCTGCAGCTGAGGACTTGATGTTATACCATTTGGAATATAAATAGTGTGTCTCTCTGCGGCAGCTTTAAAATAAAAGAAACCCTTCTCCCTCCCACAAAGTTTTATTATTGGTCAAAGAGCCCTATCTCCCTCCCTGCTTCCCTCCCTGCCTCTCTCTCTCTCTCTCTCTCTCTCTCTCTCTCTCTCTCTCTCTCTCATACACACACACACACACACACACACTCATAAGTACAGTCACTTAAAAAAAATTAGCATCCTTTTTAATGGGCAAGTCACTTGCCCTAAGTGCTCGAAGCTGGTAAAGGTGAAAGGAAGTATTGGCTTTGATCATTTGGGGCTCCATTAAGCTATATCTTCCAGAGGATACTTTATCTTGAGTTTACCTTCCCTAAAGAAACGCCATTTGCTTTCTCACCAAGATCTCACCAATAGTAATCATTGATACATCTCTCTGGGCTCTTGAACACACATTTAATCGAGAGCTTCTTTTTGATAAGTGTTTAAATGTGAGCATGTCACCTGGGCCATTCAGGCCTCCATGCATTAGTAGCACAACTCTCTGCAAATAAACAAAGCTTTGAGTTCCTGGGGAAAAATGCAGCTTACACAGCACTTAGGAGTGCTCAAAGGGCCTCTGTTCCTTCTCCATACTAATGTGGTTTCACAAGAAGACCAAGATTATTTTATTGCCCCAGGATGCCAGGAAATTTTCATTTGGCTCCCTCAGATCTTTGGGATAAAAGTGGGACAGTAAGGGAAAGAATTCCCTTTGCTGTCTTAGATTTCTGTTCTCCAGGAAAATATGTTATGTTTTCTAAGATCAGATACTCTGTCGTTTATTTTTAGCTTTGGTAACTGTATTATTTTACATCCCCCAGTCCCTATTTTTTTCAAAGGAATATCTGCCCCCTCTGCTCCTTCCTGTTTTGGATCGTTTCACAGGATTCCACTTTTGAGTAAAATATAGGTAGTATCTTTCACATTTCTTAGGCTTACCGACTGATGTAGAAAGAAACGACAAAGGTATTTCCTCAGTAGAATTTATAATCACAATTAAAAACTAACAAAGTAAGTACATTTTCTAGTACACCCTGAAGAGTTCATACTAGAAGTTTTTGAGGTGTGGACTGTGAGAATAAAGTTGAAGTTATCCATTTGGTAGCTTATAAGAAAGTGCTTGCCTGACCACTCTTTATAACATTGTACTCTCCCTGCCTCTATCACCTTCACTCTGCTTAATTTTTCTTCATAGTACACGACACCCAGAATTGTATTTGTTTATTTATTGTCTGTGTCTCTCCACTAGAATGGAATCTCCATAAATGAAAGGGTTGGGTTTTATCTCTGCTGTACTTCTGACGTTCTAGAACTGATGCATGAATGCATGACCTAGCGTAGGGAGTAGTACCTTATTTATGGATTAAAGAAAACTGAATGCTGACTTTAAACCTTGAGTCAGTTTCAAAAACTCTATTATTCCATCTCTTAAGCTCTTACCTTGAGTTATTCTGGCTCAACTTTGCAATAAAATATTTCATAAATTCCATAAGCAATGAGAAAAAAGAAAAAAATCTGTCACCTTGCTTTTATTACTGAAGTGAGAGAAAGTAGAGCCCCTCCCCCACCCTCCAAGAGTAGGGAGCTCTAGTGTTCAGTGTCTCACATGCATGGACTTGGTTCTATATAAAAAGTATCCTGGCACCAGGTGCTTAGCTTTGTTTCTCTGAAATTCTGCAGGGGTATCTGGTATTGCAAAGTATGTCAACATTTGGCAAAACCAGAATCCAAGACTTTCTACCACTTGTGAAATTAAAAATGTTATAAATATTTCCAAAATGGGAAATAAAAATATAATAACTGTCACACTGAATGCATTTGGGAAGCAATGGAGGTACAAATAATAAATCATAATAAAGTTAACATATATATATATATATATATATATTGTTTTTCCTCCTGAGTTCCTCCTGAGTTTCCTCCTGAGTTTTTTCCTCCTGAGTTATCCCCTTCTCCTCTTCAACTCTTTTCTCCAAATGCCCAAATGAAAATTTAGTTGCACACTAAATAAATGTTTTCTATAGGAGATATATATTATAAATCTTATTAGAAAGGAAATTTCTGCTAACCTGATTTCCTTCCTGATTGCTCTTAAAGATTTTTTCATATGCTTTTGACCATAAATTCAATAAATTGTTTTCTTGACTTTGAAAATTTGCTCAAAGATTTGAATTTTGTTGGTTCTCCATCATGTGGTGGGCGGCTCCATTGAGTTAATCCATTGAGTTAATCCATTGTTTATTCTGATGCTCACAACTAACTCATGAAGTAGATGCCACTGAGAGGTCAAGTTACAACTCAAAGTCACACAGAAAGCAAAACTGGGAAGCAGGATTAAAACCTAGGTTGTCTTGACTTTAAATCCTATGTTCCTCTCCTTCTCTGTTAAACCTACCATCTGACTTTCTACAGGGTCACATATTTATTTATCAACCTATTTGGGGCAGGGACAACTCCCCATGTTTAGTTAAAATAGCCCTGGAATAAGAGAGGAAGTATTCTTTAGGGCTTGCTTTTTTTACCTGTAGAATTTACAAGGAAGGTTTTCATGTTTTTCCCAATCCTGAAATTCTATGGTAATACAATGGTCTTAACTGGAATCAATAAGAATAAAATACAGTTTTTAAATATAAACCGTTCAGTGCTAGGACCTATATTCTAAGCTCCTCCATTATTCAAAGAGAAGGAAATTATTAAAACATTAAATTTTATCAAATGTTCATATCAAATATAGTTATAAGTTTAAATCTGGATTAAAATATTTTTTTAAATTTAATTCATCTAAAGGTCAGGATAGTTACAACTGCAAAATTATATATGTTATATATATATATATATATGCACACACATATATAATATTATATATATAATATAATATCCATACGGTCTGACTAGGTGTTCTTGATTTTTACTGTTTCCTGAAAGGCACAAAGTAATCCCAAGTTAGGCTGCAAACACTGTGACTTCTGTGAAGGGGCACAGCGTGCCTGACAGGTCACTGGATCAGGACACTCCCAAACACAAGTACCACTCTGTGTTCTGGGATCACAGGACCTGCAAGGCCAACTCTGGTTGCCATTTTGTTCTCCAAAGTTCGATAGACAACCACACCTCCCCACCAACTCCTGATGCTTTAAAACTGGTGAAGAGGGCACTATGTCTTATTCAAAGTAAAGAGATCTGTTCCAAAGCCTTCCTGATAATTAATCTATGGTAAGATGTAGGTTTAGTGCCAGAGTCTCATTTTCATTTTAAGGCTAATGTTCCCTGATATGAAGTTTTGCTTTCCCTTTGAATGGTCTTGATTATTTTTTAATGCCCTTTGACTGCCCTGTTCTATAAATCACATTGGTGCTTTCTTTCTTTTAATCATGTTTATATATATTATAATGTTTTCCACTAAATGTATACATATTCGTTACAGCTTTCTTAAAGTACTAACAATCTCTTAAAGCACTAGTAACCCAAAGTACAAACATCTAATGGCATTATATTAAGCCAAGTTAAAAAAAAGTTGAAATACATTTTGAGTACTTTTTTTTGAAAATGTTACTATTTTTGTCTACTGGAACTTTCATTTTTAAGGGGAGTGGTGGAAGAAAGCTCTCAGCAGACTTTTACCATAAATATAGCTTTATGGAGACAATGTGTAGTACAAGAAATGTGAAAAACAGAAGAACTATTTTATTGGAAAGATACATAAATTAGTATCTGGATGTGCCAAGATGGCATTGACATTGTGAAATCTGACATTCAGGATTGCTAAAAACTCAATGCATCACTCAAATGTTGTTTAAAATGGTCCTCACTTTCAAAGAGCGTCTACCCAAGTTGTAGCTTTCATCCAGAAATTCTACTATCTAAATATTCCTGAGACTTTGAAATGGAAATTGTATCCATAAAGCAATATTTTTTTAGGGGGGTGGCCAAAATCTCAGGGAAAAAAACGTCCCTTAAAAAATCTTTATCAAAGTGAATGAAACTCCAAATTGAAATTTCCCAGGCATTTAATGTTAAAGCCCATCATTCTTTGCTTATATCTTAATGAAATGATCTTAAGTCAGCATGCTGCATTTATCTCTTGATTCATTCAAAAAATTAAATCCAGAAGGAACGTCAGAGAGGTTCATTGAACAGGTGAACAGAGTACATCTGAGATAAATAATCCCATCTACTGAATATAGCCTGCATTTTCCAATGTGGTTGGTAAAGAAAAACTACATTAAAAAAATACAACAGTGGGCAGGTTAAACATTTTAATACTAGCTTCGTTTTCAAATGATAACAAATGGAGATTTCATTTATACAAATGTCCTTGTATGTGCCTATGCACGCATACACACACACACGCACGCGTACACACACACACACACACACACATACATACATACACACACTTCTTCCAACCTTGCCAGATTTACCTATGGTCTGTAGGGTAAGATTTTCATCAGGTTATGGAATTAAGCCTAAACTTACTTTCTCATGTTAAGCATTTGTTCTGACATATGTTTTTTTTCCTTCCAACTTTGTTGGATTTTTTTATTCCATTTTTATAGGACAGCTTTGACTCTGCACTAAACCATGCCACTAACACGTTACTTAATCTAACTGGCACATTGTAAAATTTTACACATGCGCTCATCCAGATAATTACACAATTAATTTTCACTTAGTTCAGCTGAAACGGGGATAATGAAATTTCCACTGGTGTACTGTTACGTCCAGGGGCCAAGGGTCAGTTTCCTGTTTGGATAAGGGTGAGTTTAAAGAGGATTTCTGACAGTCTCCTTACTTCAACTGGTTCTAAAAACATTGCAATGGAATTTCAATTTACAGCTCAGTTCAACGAAAGGAGCAGATGTTGGGAGTGTGCCACCGCCATGCAAGAGCCTCCTTCTACACAGGTGTGCAAAGGAAACCATCAGCTCTTGCTTTAAAGACATGTCTCTACTACCTTCCACTCTGGAGTGACAAACTGGCTGACAGACACTTGGAATTCATTTTTCCCTGAAGATTTAGACATCTGCTGAGCCGTGATATTAAAGCAAATGTCTCAGTTCCTACTGCCTTTAATTCTAAAGGAAAACGGCAAAATCTCAATGACCAAATTGTCCTCGAGTTTAGAGGATACTTGAAATCATATTCTTGTGAAATTTCTTCACAGAGCAAAAGCGGTCCAAGATCTGGGTTGCCCTGGTGGTAAAAGGGAAGCAATCTTACTTCGAAAGAAAGTATAAACCTTAATCTTCCCTGGACGGTTTGCTTGTTTTGCTATAATTTCAAGGTTTAAATGTCTATCCTTAGCATTAATTGGGTATTTTATAAATAGAAGTGAAACATGCCCAACGAGGAAATTCTTTTCCCTGAAGAATCAGATATATTGTTAAAACTCTACATGTGGCCAAAGGAGGACTGGATTCTAACACAAGTCAGCTTTGTGTGAAATCACTATAATTCTAAAATGTTCGCTGTGTATGAGTGATAAAAATGCCTGACCAGAGTTATATCTGTTAATTAATAAAGTCTATGTAGGTGCGGTTTTGATATCTACTCCTGTATACATTATATTTCTTCTAATATATTTCTTCTAATGCATTAGAAAATTCACATGTTAAAACTCAGGAAAAAGTGGTTTTAGATTATAGTAGCATATTAATTCAACATTACCCAAAGAAATAGTTCAACCTTTTCAAATAAATTAATCTTGCATAGTTCTAAAATAATTGAGAAGAAAAATGTGACACAGGTATAAGTTTACAAAAATGCCTCCAGGTAGAGCACATATTTTTCCGTCACATGTAAGGTAACGAGCTGGACTCTGCTCTTCCTCCAACATGCCAGGTATGTTGCCTTCAGGTCTTTGCACTGACTACTTCCTGTGCCTGGAATCCTTGTGGCCCAGGAACCCATGAGATGAACTCACTTATTTCTTCCAAGAGTTCGCCCAAATCTGCCTTTCCAATGAAGTCTACCCCAACTATCCTGACTCCAAATTGCAATTCACACTGTCTGGCCTCCTCCCTTGGCCCTCGCTCTTCCAGAACCCCCTTTCCCCTGATTTACTTTTCTTTCTTCATAACTCTAATCACATTCAAAGATACTATAAAATTTACATACTTATTACATATCTACTGTTTATTGTTCTCCAATGGACTATAGCGTCCAGGATGGCAGGGATCTTTGTTTTGTTCATTGCCATATCGCAAGCACCTAAAATGGTGCTTTGTGGGTACTCAGTAAATGTGTTGAATGACTGGATAAATGAATAAGCTCTGTGACGGTAGGTGCTATTTCTCTTTACTCCTTGCTGCAGTCACGGCAACTAACATTATCCTAACAAATATGAGAGGCTCGCTCTTTATTACAGCATGAATGAATGAATGAATGAATGACCAGGTATAGTCATTGTGCTTATTTATATACTTGAGATGCAGAGCCACTCCAAGACCAATGAGTGACAACTTCAAGCATATAGCATGTAATAGGAAACAACTTTCCTATTTGCAGGCAACTAACGGAACACACAAGTCTGTCCTGCTCTTGACTCATTCCCTATTGTGAGTCAGTCACTCAATTTGCTTTGAGTCCACAATTTTTCACCCTCTTATTCTTGCCAACATTCAGGGGAGTAAATTGTATCTTTAATATATTTCTAAACACATTTTTATGCTATGGCAGATACTCTGAATCAGAAGACTATTTGTCTTGCTTCTAATAGGGCCAGACTTGGGAGGGCAATTTAACATAAATTATTAAACACAGAAAACAAACTTCCATATTTTCAAGAAAAGCATCACAAAGCCTTGGTTGTGTTTAGTGCACATAAGAACAGAGTGAACACATTTCTAGAAATAATAAGGTTGCAACCCTGTCTTCCTTCTTTGGAAAAAATAAAGCTTTTGCCTTGAGTGATCTTGAAGCCTCCAATTACTGTTGTATGATACTTGGCCTGCTCTTGTACACGTCACGTTGCTTGAGCAACAGTCACTGAAGCAGCAGCTACTGAGGATGGGGGAGCTCTGGTAGAGTCCAAGGAGAGTATGTAACTTTCCATTTGAGGATGAAGAAGGAGCTTGACATTTTTTTCTAATTTTTCATGTCCTTTTTACTGAACTCTAGTTGTATAACACCAACATGAAGTAAAATTAAAGAGGAAATGGATGAGTTTGATGCCTGTGTTCCACCTCACACCATCAGCTCATACTTGAATGCTGTGCATTTCATAGCAGTGCCACCTGTCTAGAGAAGTTCAGGCCACACTTGAGACTAGACACCTCCACAATGAGGAAGTGCAGAGGGCAATAAAAGTCATTCCTCCATTAGACTATGATTCTTAGCACTTCTATTGTATCTCCTGGCACTTCTCTCCACCCACCACCTACTTCTTACGAGACAGAGGCATATACTGAATTCATCTCTTCTTTCATCCACAAGTAAACCCAAACACATGCACCTTCGTTCACTGTCTACATCCCAAACTCATAACCAATCTCCCTGGAAAGATCTGTCCAGAAAATGTTCAGCTCTTTGACACCCACACTTTCCTCAATTAGTGTCCTGAGGACCAATTTTCCCTTTCTCCATTCCCTAAATTCACTGAATTTTCTGAGATCACACATTCAATTTCCACTGACATTCTGTACTGTTAGCCAAGGTCTTCAGGGAATTTAGACAAGGGGAAAAACATCACTTATAAATGAAGACTATTTTAGGGTCTCTGTTCTTTATATATCATTGAAAACTGGGTGATGGATTTGCAGTCCCCATGGCCTTTATCTGTCACTTCTTAATAGAATCACTACATTGTTTCCATATGTTCAGTTATTACACTTCCTCCATTTCACTTTGGCCCTTCTCCATGCCCTGCGACTGAGTATCTAGTGAGTTTCCAATGGAATGCCGGGCACCTCATTGAAAATTGCCATGTGATGCAGTAAGTTCCTCTTTGTTTGAGACTGTACCATCCCTACTAATAAAAATCACTTTACTGAATAGAAACATATCTCCTATCTCTCTTTTTCTGCCTTCAAGATACCAACACACTAATTTAGTCAATTTGTTCATTTCCACCAAAGACAGCAATCCATGTTTTCAAATCACCCAACGCCTGAGAACTATCACAAGCAGAAACGCTCAGAACACCTTCAATAGTGTCCCCTCTCTACCCCACCCCACCCCCCTGCCCAATTCATGTATACCCGGAACCTCAGAATGTGACTTATTTGGAAATAGGGTTATTGCAGATGTCATTAGTTAAGAATCAAGATGAGATTATACCAGATTAGGGTGGTCCTTAAATCCAGTGAATGTCCTTATAAGAGACCAAAAAAAAGACCCAGAGAGACACAGAGAAAGAGTGATGTCAAGATGGAGGCAGAGATTGGAGTGAGGTGTCTATAAGGGTCACCAAGGATTACCTACAACCATCAGAAGCTAGGAGAGAGGCATGGGACTGTTTCTCCTTTAGAACCTCTAGAAGAAACCAAACCCTAGAAGAAAATGACAATCTGATTTTAGATTTCTGGTCTCCAGAATAAATTTCTGTTGTTGTAAGCCACCTTGTTTGTGGTAATCTGTCATGGCAACCACAGGAAACTGACACACTCCTCTACCTCCTTTTCTCCTTTCCTGTATCTGATCAATAAGCTCTGTTGCTCTTCTCCCTTTGTTTCTACTTTCCTCAGAATGTTTCTATCATCCATGTAGCTGAAACCATATTTTAAAAGGTGGGCAAATTGGAGCTCATTTTGAGAAGAGTGAAGAGTCAGGATATGTGAGAAAGTTAAGGGAGATGCCTGGATGTTTTTGGAAAACTGTTGCTGTGTGGAAGGAGAAATCTCAACCCCACATGTTATAACTAAGGTAATATGTATTAAAATAGATGCCAAACAGTAAAATGACACATAAATGTTAATTATGGCTATTACTTATCCAGAATGCCCCATTAGAAACTGCAAAAGCTAGATATTTAAAAAATCACAAGAACTTTTTTGTACAAAACTTTTTCATTAGTGAAGCACGTTTCTCTAACAAATCATGAAATACTCTTGCTGGAGGCACCTAGAGTTGAGATGGCCATTGGCCAGATCATCTGTACGTGTCTCGGGCATTAACTAGCTGAGCGATCTTGGGCAGCTTTGATTAACCCTCTCTGAACCTGTGTCCTAATTTAGAAAATAAAATATAATTATCAGTCATTTGGGGTGGTTGCTGTGAGGATATAGAGCACTTCTTGAGCTAGAGAGCAAAATAGAAACAAAAGGGAGTAAAGTTGCTTTTTACTCTAAATTTAAATGATTCTGTATGACCTCATTTCCCCAAGGTCTTTTAGGATCTAATATCATTGCCTGCTGCCTTTATTGATAAACACAGAGGAGTTGCTAGGAATATTTGTGGGGTCTTTACTCAGTAACCTGCTATCCTGACGAGAACAACTTCATTTAATGGCCCTTCAGGTGACCACTCTGTATGCTTGGTCTTGTAGACACCGGTACGTTCATCTGTCCCTGGGATGGGCTACAGCAAACTAGCCTTTTTCCTTCTTTAACTGGCTCTTGCATTTCCGTTTTTCTCACGTTTAAAAATGATAAGCTAATTCTTCTTATTATTACTTTGCCATTGTTCAGAATGTTGTCTAGGTTTGTAAGGGCTATTGTTTTGACATCTTTAAATAAAGTATCCCAGTTTCTTTATGTTTTCAGGTATTCTTCACTTGGCCTGGGTTTTAATAAATGGACACTTGAAATGCAGGGAGCTCTACACTTTGTCTCTATAGTCCTTGAAATTAGCGGAGTGATTCTTTTTTTCTTTTTCAGAATTTGTAACTAACGGCTAGACAAAATCTCTAAAACCAGATGAAAATACATTGTTTATAACAAATTATAAAAACTAGAGGAGATAAACTAAATCAACTTTACATTTACATTTAAGTTATACATTTCAAACTATCCAATGACCAGACTTCCTTTCATCTTTAACATTTAACTAATTCTATCAATTCAACTTCTTGAATAAAAATTCCTAATAAGAGACTCTATAACACTTAATAATTAACCTCTGAGGGACCAGTATGCTTACTCTTCCGAAATAGAAACTTTGTAATGCTCTTTTCTATCACTCTCCTACAAAAAGGAGGTCTTTCACATTTCAAATATTGGTTTTTGTTGCTTCTACACATGGCAAATTAATTTGGCTTTTATAATGAGGTGGAATGTTTCAAATCTAAATTAACACCTTTGGCTTTACTCTGTGAGAAGACCTACTCATTACTCTCTAGTAACTTAATGGCTGTGCTATTCTATGAACCAAAATAGTTTAATGTAATCTGACATTTATGACTTCCACATAATATCAACTGCTAAAGTTTGAAAAGAGGTTTCTATTCAGAAAAAAACTCAAACTAATAAGCATGCACCCAATATTAAAATCGGGTCAGAGATCCTTTTCACTTTCATTACATATAATTTATGCCACTTGAATGTAGTTTAATAAGGTCGTAAAAATGCCAGTTGTGGTATCTCATAATACTTTTTATAAACTGGTTTTACAGTCTCTCCTTTGTTCCAAAGTTCAAAGTGACAATTGAAATGCACAGGTTGCTTAGGAGTGCTTGAAGTTTCTCCTGGAAAAAGTTAATGGTGAATATATAAATTTTATATATACATATGTGTGTGTATATATATATATATGCACATATATATGATACATAGAATTTATGAATATTTATATAGTATATACTTATAGAAAGGTTTAAAATATGCTATTTACTTAAGATACATTTTTAAAATCCAAAACTGTTTTCCATAATCTTCATAATTCACTAAAAGACATTCCTTTCTTCCAGGTGCATTTAAGTTGCACTGCTCAATTAAAAGGGGGAAAAAACAGAATTCAAGGAAAGGCTAGTTTTATATTATTGCTCCGGCCCTACCTTTTTGTTAAGATGAAATAAAAACTTCCCAACACTTATTCCTCACTCGGTCAATGTCAAACAATACTCTGAGGCTCTTTTACAATAGTGGCATTGTCGGCTTTCCATGACTTCATTCACTTGCTGACCATTGCCTTACTTCCTGGCTGAGGTAAATAGGGCTTTGCGAGCACTTCCCTCAAGTCATTTCGAGGAGATAAATTAAATAATGATTGCAATGTAATATTGTGATAGTGCTAAAATATTTCCTTCAAGTTTCAACTTTGAGCACAAGTTTCCAATAATATATAATTTTTCATTTGCTAGCTCAAACTTTTGGTTTTATTAAAATCTACAGCTGCACTCAGTATTTATGCACTTGGTGACCAACCTTGATATATTATAATAATGTGGAGCTAAACCTTTTACCTAAGAACACAAAAATGTTTCAAAGATCACTATTGAATCAAACATAGATATTCAACACATTGAATGAGAGCATAAGCAAGTGTTTTTATGCCAGCATTAAAATTAGTTATTCACACAGCTTGCTCCATACATCTGAAGTCTTACATAGTTTATTTCTGTTATCAGTTAAGAGAATTATTCTAGATGACCACTGTAAGAGACTCCTATTCAGTACTCAGCAATTCTACAGGTTTCAGTTAAATTGACACTTGGTGAATATGGACATACTCCTCGAAATGTTTATCTCTGTCTGCTGAAAACAAAATAGTACAGTTTTTACATTCCTTTTTTCAGGGAGAAAAACACAAGGATTGCCATTAGAGCTAGGTTCAGTTCAGGTATTGTATTTAGTTGTATGACCCTGAACATGCCACGTAAGGTCTCTGAGCTTCCCCGTCTGTAAAATGAGACTAATTACAGCATTCTGTAATATTAAAATCAAAAGAAAATGTACATTATATAAAAACTAGAATGCATATCATAAAAATAATACATTCTCATCATCATCATCAGAGGAAAGTGCACATCACATATTAAACAATGAATGTGGCTTGCTTTTATTCAATAAGGACCCTGGCTTCTCAAGTCAGACACTCTTGTTTATTGAATATATTGTCCAGGAAGGGCTCACTCTGGCATCGCTGGGGCCCAGGAGCAAAGGCAACTGGAAGGACTCATCAAGAAATTACCAGGATTTGGGGCTAATAAGGCAAGAAGACTTAATTCTGGGAAGAGTAATAGCACCAGGGGACTCTGGTTCCAGGGCAGGATCAAGGCTACAAATAGCACATCATGACCAAGTGGATTAAAGACAAGAACCAATATTTCCATTGGTCCAGTTATGCTAAATACAGTCTCTTCCTCCACCCTCAGTAATGTAAATCTAGATTTAAGAGACAGCCCTGATTTCATAGCAGCACTGGTCTTGAATTTGAAGGGTGGAATGCACTCTTGCCAACATCATATAAACTTTTGGTTGGGAACGCCTTCTTGTTTTACAGTAGTCAGCTAGTCTCCCAGTGGGGCATATAGAAAGAAACCTAGTAAATTTTCATGGGAAAATACACTTTGAGTTATTAGATGAAACCAAGACCAATGGTTATATGAAATATATGATGTGTATTAAATACAAACCATTTGTGCTTGCAAATCCTAGGATTGAAAGAGAAGTCTCACTTGATTTTTAAGAAACAATTTTGTATCATTTCAGATATGGGTTTTTTCTTTCTTTGGTAAATAATCTCCATACTTGAAGTCATCGTGGTACTCAATGTTTTATTTTTTATTCTCATTCTGTCCCTCCCTCCCATTGGGGGATATAGACACTAAAGAGAAAGAAGGCTGGCCTTGAACCTGACTCAGTACCAATCTGCCTTGAGTCTTGGTCATCACAGCACCATGATCACTACCACACTGAGTTGCCAGGCAACATCCTCAGAATGGCTTTCAAAAGTTACACTCAGAGGCAGAAAGACCATCATCAAGTCCCAATGTCAGCAACATTGTTAGAGGCCTTCTGCCATATTATTATGTAACTTTCTGAAAACTCAAAGCACACACAACACCCACAAAGAGAAAAAAGTTATTAGGTATGTATGGTGAGGGCTAAGCAGGAGGAATTATTGTAAATATTGAATAGGCGGGATTGTAGTAAAGCTAAATCTGTGGCCCAGGCAGGGTCCTCAGAAGTTTACTTCACATTGCAAGAACTCAACAAGAAGGAAACTAACCCTGTATGATTAGTGATCAGTGAAATAACCTCTTGCTGCTTTCAACTAAGCCTTGGTACCAACTGCAACTGCCTCGGAGGGTAGAAGACTCTGCAGCCTTAGTGTTTTGATATGAAAATTGTCTGAAAATCCTTATCAGTAATCCCCAGCCCCACGTTCAAGGAATTTATTTGCTTGGCTTCAAGGTTACACATTTCTGTTATTCCTTCAGTCATTCTGAGTTTCTTGTGTAAAGATGTGTTAAGAGCTGAGATGACACATCGAATACCGAAATCCTGGGCATTCCCCAGCTCCAAAACCACAGTGCTAAAGACAAAAATTTTGAGGAATAATCACAAGATTCATCTCAGAAATCAGAAGCTTGATAGAAGTAGGTTTTTCCCTGTACATCATCCAGTTTTCTCTACCTGACTCCGTTTGAGAGTCTCATTATGTGCCTACCTCACAACTGAGGAGTGAGAATAGAAATAAGAGATACTTGGGGGAAATTTTATTAGCATGAATTTAATTCATTTATGGCTTGAAAGAAAGTATACCACAATTTAAACAGCTCTGGATGTATAATCAGGGACATGTGAGTCAAATCTGGGAGCTCTGACTCCTGCAAGACAGTACTTAGGCATGACAGTTAACCTGTCTGAACCCTAATTTCTTCATCTATAAGGTGGAGGAATAGCTCATTAATTACCATGAGATGATGTACATAAGGCATTGGTAGACCAGTTGTTAGTTCAGAGTAGATTTTCAACAATTTGTAACCACTAACCACTGTTATGTGTAGGAGCTGAAATGTTACATGTTTCTTGAATGGTGAAGGGAAGAGGTGGGGCCTCATCAACTCCCCTAGTTTCCTCCCCACACAAAATATTTTTGTTCAGTCACAAAATATTTTTAAGTTAATTGTGGAAGTATTTACTATTTACATCTCTAAAAACTCATCCTAAGAATTCTCAGATGGTTTTGAAATGCCAAGCACTGATAGAGGCTCTCACGCCCAAACATTTTCCTTCAGTTATTAGAGATTCAGCTAAGTCTTGTGATATACTGGGGGAAAAGGACAAAACTTAAAATCCAATGATGGGAAAATGACATAGACAACTAATCTAATCTGTTTTTCTTCCCTACAGGAAATATTGACATAATGTCCATTCTTCCTTACATAAGACAACTCTCTGTCTTTAAAACATTTCCAATTGTTTGAAGTCAAAAAGAAAGTAGGCAGAAAAAAAAAGACATTATCTAAAATATCTGAGCTTAAATCTGAAAAGCAATCCTAA
The DNA here is from genome assembly GCF_023721935.1 of Panthera uncia. Lineage (NCBI taxonomy): Eukaryota > Metazoa > Chordata > Mammalia > Carnivora > Felidae > Panthera > Panthera uncia. Next base: position 45,700,610 of record NW_026057580.1, read on the forward strand.
GTACATGTTTGCACACTGCTTTAGAATAACAGACTCACAAAATTTTTCAGTTGACTGTTCTTTAAAGATAATGGAACACTTATTTATGTTTGTTGGTGTGATGACTTACTGTAAAAAAATATCCACTTGATTCAAAGTGCTTACAAGACACAGTGGTCCACCACAGCAAAAGGTTTCATACACTTAACAGATGGATGAGCACTGAGAGAACTTCAGTGACAATCTCATGATAGGTGAGCATCTCTCGTTAAATCATTGAGTCATGATGGCTAATCCATTTTTAGGTAGAATTCTGTCTCATACTCTTTTTTTATTCAAGCACTAAAATACTCATGCCCCATGGAAAAAAAAATTAACTGGGGTTTTATCAGCATAAGGCCTAATAGTAGGTGTGGTAGATGATCTACAAAGATGGCCACCAACTTCTTCTCATCCCTGTTCAAGCATGCCACTCCTTTCTCTCCCCTTGCCTCTGGGCTGGTCTTGATCAAATGGATGCAGCGAAAGTGACTCTGTGCTACTTCTGGGCCTAGATCTTAAGAGGCCTAGTGACCTTTACTTTTTCTTACTTGGAAGCATATTATCCTTGTAAGAAGTTTAGGTTTCTTAGTGACTAGTGAGAAACCACAGAGAGAGAGAGAGAGAGAGAGAGAGAGAGAGAGCGGTCATATAGAGGAGAAACGAAGCATCCCCCTTGGTAACCAGCACTAAAGTCCCAGACATATTACTGAGTCATATTGGCTATGCCAACCCAGATGAGCTCCCAAGTGCATGTAGCTGCATGAGTGGCCTAGTCCACACACATGGAGCTGAAAAAGCACTTAGCTCAGCCCAGCCAATCCACAGAAAAGGAAACTATGTTTGTTTGTTTTTTGGTTCATTTTGAGACACTAAGTCTTGGTGTGATTTGTTACACAGCAAAAGAGCATTGGGATATATCTCACTGTCTGAATCAGAGAATGGAAGATAGCAATTCTTGAAATTAGAGCTTCATAACTTACAATCTTAAATGTGGCAACCCTAGCAATAGCAAGCATCAGTAATCCAGACTTATTTTCCAGAGGAAGCATTATTTGATTGAATTATGTTGGTCTTCTCAACATGACTTGCAGTGTTGGTCATATTCCCAGCCTTTGCTGCTGCAATTCCTTGTGACTCTGAGATTTCCAGCCAGGAGCTCTTCCACCAGTAGGTCTGTCTTTCCTCAGCTCAGTTTTTAAAATGTATAGACAGCAGACATATACCACTACTGTACATCCCAACACGAGTGTGGAAATAATTGGGCTGAAGAGATTATGCCCTCCGGCAGATTTGTTGGAAGAGTTTGGCAAAGATTTCCAGTCATTCAGAAAAGTAGGGTCCTCACAGTGAAGATTACTATGCACTGTAGTTATGTGAACACTCTTCAGAACATTTTAAACATTAGAAAAAATTTCAGGACATGGTGTCTAGTCAGGTGAGAGTTAGTGGCAGTCTGAATTGAGGTTATGATAGTGAGGGACAAAAGGAAGTTATAATGACACAAGGTTTACCAACTCTTAATACCATGGTAGTTGACAGATTTAAAAAGATAAGCAAGAAGGGATTCTAATATACTAATATAAAATGAATATAGTACAACATGTTACTTTGTTTTTGAGGAGAGACTAGTGGGCTTTCAGCAAATTATCTTTTATTGGTATAAAAACTCTTGTGAGTTAATTTCCCCCATAAACTCCTATGGCCTACAAGCACAGATACTCATAGAAGTGATTTTTTTAAGTGCTTTCATTGGACTATTGGGCATATATATATATATATATATAGAGAGAGAGAGAGAGAGAGAGCACAATTTTGATGAGAAGAGATAAAGATTTGGATTTTAGGTTGATCCAAAGAAACCAAAACCAAAACCAAATCAAACCAAAAATCCAAGAGGGAGTTAATTAAGACTCATCAGGATGGTGGCCTGTACTGTAATTACACGTGAATTGGGAGCAGAGCAAAGTTTACCATTGCCCAGCACCTTATGATTTCCAGCAACAGCTTTTCTTGTAAAGTTCAACATGACTAAAATGTTTTCTTTGAAAATGTCCTCTAGCAATTTTCCAGGGTTTCCAATCCCTGTCAGAATGCTTGAAGAATTTCTTTATTTTTCCAGTGTTGGGCGTTATCTAGGGTTAGATATTCTACTCAGCTCAGTCAGAGATAATGCTCATAGTCACTGGATTTTAGGCATATTTCCTGGGTGAATCCCATATTTTCCATTTCCATATTTTCCTCCTCACTGTGGGAATATTCCAACATTCTACACCATGTAAAAACAATCAAAACCAAAATTTTCCATGGCCTCCACAACCACTCTAGTTACCTCTCTCTCTTTTCTCACAAACTTCTCCACATCCTTATACAACATTTGTTTCCTAGTCAACTCCAAGCTGACTTCCATTCCCACAACTCCACTAAAGTTACTTTTGCTAAGGTTTCTAGTAACCCCTGTGTTGTTCAATCTGAAGGCTAAGTTCAGTCCTCATCTTTCTTGTCTACTTCTTAGCTTTTAGCATAAGTGGCTTCTTTTTTGGAGAACTTTTTGTACTTGGCTGTTGTTATGGACTAAATGTTTGTGTTCCCTACCAAATTCATAAGTTGAATCCCTAACCCTAATGTGATGTACCTGGAGATGGGGTCTTTGGGAAGTAATTAGGGTTGCACGCAATCATGGGGATAGGGTCTTTATGATGAGATTAATGTCTTATGGGAACAGACACCAGAGAGCTTTCCCTCTCCCCATTAGCATGTACAAAGAAGAGGTCATGTGAACACACGATGAAATAGTGGCCAAGAGAAGAGAATTGGGATGAAACTTACTTTTCTGGGAGCTTGATCTTGGACTTCTCAACTGTTAGCTGTTATAACACCACATTCTCCTACCTTTCTGGCTCTATCTGCTCAGACTATTTTGGGACACGTCATACTAGACCCTAATTCTAAATACTGGAGAGCTTTAAGGCTCTACACGTGAACTCTTTATCACTCTATTTTCTCTTGTTAGAAGATTTCTGTGGCTTACCACAATAAAAATTGATTTATTGCTTATATGACTATTCACCATGAATCAATGGCTCCAGGATCGAAGGTTCCCTCCACAGTGTGGGCCTGCCATGTTTAGCATGTGGTCTCCAAGGTCACTGCGGAAGGGGTAAAAGAATGGAAGATTGCCTGTGGGAGATTTTTATAGGACTGGTATGGAAGTGTTGTGCATAACAACATATACTCCACTGGCCAGAACTCAGTCACATGTTCCCAGCTAACTTCAAAGAAAGCTGGAAAGTGTAATTTAGTCATATGCCCAAGAAAAGGAGGAAAAACATGGATCATGGTGATCATGATCTTGTCAATTCTTTACTCAAAACGAATCTTCCATCCATGTCTCTTTCTCCATTGCCAACAACCTAAATCACTATCCTCTCCTGGCTGAAATACTGCAACAGCCTTCTAATAAAGGTCTCTATTTCCACTATTCCTCCCTGAAATCCATTCTCCTGGCAACAGACCAAATAATCTTAAACACAAATATAAACTTGTTAACCCCTATCTCCATTTAAACTTTCAAAACTTGCCCATTTTCTTAAGAAAGACCAAAAGCTTTAAGATGGTCTATGAAGTTCTGAATGATCTGTCCCTGAAGCACCTCAGCCATCTTGCCCCTCTCTCCTTTGCTCACTACTAGTTGCCATGTCAAGACTGCCCCTATGGGGGTCATTGGGTAAGCTCTTCCTACCTTTACAATGCATTTTTCCTTTTTTTCAGTCTTGCCCTTTGCCTCTCACTCATCTTTCAAGCCTCAGTTCAAATGTCACTCCCTCAAAATTGTCTTTCCTAACCTTTCCTCATTCTCATCCTTCAATGAAAGGCTAGGCTTCCTGCTATTTCCCTTCTATAACATCCATTGCTATTGTAAATTACCATTCATCTTTCATCTGTCTGCTTCACTGGACTGTGAACACCATATGGGAACAGGAAATATGTCTCTCTCTAGTATGTCACCATTATGCAGCATATTGTCTGGCACCTAACAGCAGTGGTACGATGGAGCCTACTTGGCGTGCTAGTTCATGAAAATGGTTATTAAATTACCAGGAATCTTCCTAGCCAATCGTTAGATAGCCAGTATTAAAACTGAAGGAAATTATATTTAAAGCAAAGGTAATAAATACTGAAAAGTTATTTCCTAATTATTTTGCTACATTTTATTATCAATATTCTTGAGGTAATATAAGTCTATTGTATTTGAGGGGGAAATGCTATATAACAGTGTGCTACTGAGTGTCTCATCTCAACTGTGTTTGACGACTTCATGTTGATACCTTGAAATTAATCACTGTAGCAGTATTTACACCACAGAAATGAGCAAAGCCTACAAATCAGGGCTCCTTTCCACCTGCACCCTGCAAGTTAGCACACTACCACATAATAGGCACTCTATAACTATGTGTTGAATGAATAAAAAGTCTATTATTAAAGACATATGGATTATCCTCTGGCTTAATACAACTTTACCAATCATCCAAGTAATTCAAGTCACAAATCTCTAATGTATTCCAAGAATTTAGACACAATTGTCATTTTAGGCTGAATCACATAGGTAATTTCTTTGGTTTTCTATTTATTGTGTATGTATACCAGGCTTGATTCTAGTATTTAAAGGTCATTATGTCAGTATTTTCCAAGCATTCTGCCCTTTAACAGCTTTCCCCCATTATGTTTGCCAGCCTATCAGAGGCCAATAAAATTGATCAGGAAACATGTATAGTCCAATTATTTAGTGTTCAGTGAGATTTACAAGAATCTGCCAGTTAGACAAGCACTTTGGAGTGGATTAATGTACTCTCTGACACCCTCATTAATTCTGAGTATTTTCTGATATCTTGGGAGACTCTAAGACTAGTGGAGGCAGAGTGTCACAGGAGAATCTCTTAGCTCCCTGGTCTCCCTTGAAACCAATACCATTTTGCATATATAACAGCAAGGTGTCTCTTTTGTGACTTTTGCCATAACCAACTTTAAATTAGCATTATTTATGTATTGCTTTGTTTCAACACTTGATAGTATCCCCCTGAAGTGAAGGAACCAAGTATTTTACACCTTCATTTCCCCAGAAAGTTCAGATGGTACTTTGCATAGACTAAGTGCCCAACTGAAGTTTACACATCTATCTCCTTTATGACCCAGCTTCAAAGTACATTCATTGAACCTGGAAAACTGTGAAAGCTTGTACTGTTCTTGACTATTTTATTGATTATTAATAAAGACTGTTTAAGGGGTGTCTGGGTGGCTCAATCGGTTAAGCATCCGACTTGATTTCAGCTCAGGTCATGACCTCACGGTCATGAGATTGAGCCCCATGTCTGGCTCTGCACTGTGCATGGAGCCTACTTCAGATCCTCTCTCTCTCCCTCTGCCCACCTTCCACTCTTGCTCTCTCCCTCTCTCTCAAAAATAATAAAATAAAATAAAATAAAATAAAATAAACCTTTTTTAAAGAACATTTAACTATAAATAAGAGTAAAAGCACACAAATTTTTAAAATCTCATATTAAAATGGATAAAATATAGTGAACTTAAAAATTGTTCAGGTAAATGGCTTTGGGTCAAAATTAATTGTGTGATGGGGTCTGGTGGTAGCTCCATGTCTATTTTCTCTTTGCCATGAGAGCAAAATAATGTTTAGTGTTTGCCACCAAGTTTTACTGACCTGTTGCTACTTTAGTGCGATTCACAGCTGGAATACAGAAAACAAAACCAATCACTGACAATGAAGGGATTCAGAAAACCTGTACCTGTTTTGTTCAAAACAAAGATGCTTCTTTTTTCAGGATTCTCATATTTTCAGCATTAAAAACAACCACCACCACCAAGAACACAACAACAAAAAACCAATTAGCAAACTTTCACTTCTATTAAATTTTGCAAAGCTTTGAAAAATTAGTTTACCTTCACGGGATCTTCTTAAACCCTCTATAATATGGTCTTTGTGATTCAGAGTGTGGGCAACGCCCTGTCTGGTCCACTTTTCTGACAGAGGCACGTTAGCAGAGAAGGAAGGCACAGAGCAAGCGTCTATGGTACCACATTGTTTATCGGCTCCGGCCCCAGCGTCAGCTTGAGCAAGCCTGCCTGGGCTAAGCCCGGTCCTGCCGGGTTTAGTCATCAGCTCTGATCATCCAACTGACTCAGTGTGCTATGGCCAATGGCAGGTCGTGGGATGTCATTTCCAGGGGAGACTGACACCTCTCGGGTCATAGGCCAGGACAAGGCCGAACTGAGCTCTCTGCGCCTCCGTGTGACTGCAGCCTGCCGGCTCCTTCCCGGCCACTGTCTCTGGCTGCTCATGGTCTCGGTGCTGGCCACAGGGTTTTGGAGACCGTAATCCTGTCCTTTCCACTCTCACTGGCTGACAACGAGCTAGACAGGTTTCCTGTGGTAAAAATGAATTTAGATTCTGACGTGAAAGGACTTAGAGGCAAAAAATAGCAGAGAAATTCTGAACTGGGGAATGAATGGTTTTTATGAAAAAAAATCAGACTTTTACCCTCCAAGAGTATTGAGAAAAATACTCTTAAAACCAAATATACCAATGAAAAGGATTAATTTTTTAATATGACATATATGAACAAATAGGATGTAAATAGCAGTTAGGGACGTGTAAAATTTAGATTACACATAAGGATACAGTATACAGAATACAATCTAAAAAACAGTTATGCAATGAAAGAATTTTTTTGGTTACTGTTTTATTATTTTTGCCTTTTTTAAATTAAAAATGATGATAAATTTAAAACCTTAACTAATGTGTAAGTACTTTTAAAATAAAATAGTTCAAGATTTTCAAGAAGCAACTTCTCTAGCTATGTGGGAAAATTATTTGCTTTTCTCTAACTGGGAAATATGCTGAAAAATAAACACCTATCTAAAGAGGCATCTGGGGCACAAATATATGAAATGAGTAGTTTTTAGTGTACTTATGGAAAGAGATTTAATTATACCCAGTGTTTATGTGGTAAGTTTACCATAATTCCTACAACTACGGTTGCCTATATGATAATCTATTGCACTTTTTAATTTCCCAAAGTTTATCTTATTGGTACATATTAAGATAGAGGAGATTCAGTACTTTTGGTTTACACACAGGTTGCTATACAAAAGGGACTGACAATGTCCTTAAGATATAGGAACCAGTTGTCCTTAGAGGGAGTAATCTCTTGCTCTCTTCCTCCCCCTTCTGTCCTGACTCCTCCCCCACTCGCAATGGATGGGAGGGAACTCTGTGCTCTATATGACCAGTGGGGAGGGAAAAGAATATTCTAATATTAATGGCCTATTATGTACCAGGCTATGTTCGTAATTAACATTCTACATAACATTTCATGTAACCATATAACATTTAATTTCGTCCATATAGTAATTCTCCATAATAGACTACTGTTTTCTCTATTTTGCAGATGAGGGAATAGAGGCTCAGAGGGAATTCATCAAATAATTGATGAAGCTCACACAACTGGATGTGAACAAGTCTGCTATCTGCAAGGTCCAAACTCGTTCTTCTACATACATATTATGCTGCAGGCAAGAAGCTCTTCCTATTAGAAACTACAAAAGGATATCCATCCATCCATCCATCCCCGGAAAAATAATTCTGCTGACCTGCTAAGAGCTATATATAATAGCTAATTCCCTATTAAAGGAAACCCATCAGCAGCCTTGGGGAAAATGGAAATTGGTGGAGAGGTGTCTCAATGGCAGTGTTCTCTTCTAGTTGCCACAAGCAAGAGTAAGACACCATCTTCCCTTCAAATGGCACCAAGTGACAAATCGCACTGCATGTGTGTAAGGGAGTTTCAGGGGTGTGAGGGAATTTACTGCCAAGGATGATAGCCCTGTAGTTATCTTACTGGACTTCACCATTTCTCTTGTAACTAGGGCCTCTTCCCTTGTTCATACTCAGGTTATCATAAAGCCATCAGTCCAGCTGTTGAGCAGTCTCACCATCTACCAACAGACAAACTCCATTCTCACTTCTATTCTATCATGACGACCAGGTACCACAGCCAGAAAGCACAAACAGGTTATTTTTTCGACCCTTGGGGATAGAAGAAATGAATGAGGAAAGGAAGACTTGTAATCACTGATTCCAGCAAATGCCATCTTTAAAAAACAAACACTGTACTTTGTATTCTTTTATGAGATGGTCATTTGGATGTGGCCACAAGAAGAGACAGAAGAGTAGCTCTCAGGTCCTAGAGATAGAAGGCATGGCACACTGCACAGGGCCACATGGAAAAACCTCAGGGTGATCAGGAGGCAGAAGACAAGAGCAAGGGGAGAGCTAAGGCCATGGACCATATTGGAGTTTTCTCGAGAAAGGCAAACAGGACAGGGTGAACACTTTGGAATTGGCTGCTTTGAATAATTTCAGTAGGCTTTGGGTTATAAGGGTGATGCCTACTTGTCTGGCATGATTAAAGCAGAGGAATATTGCCTCCAAGGCTTCTAAAGGTGTCCTAGGCAGCTAGTTTGGGACAACCATATTTCAAGTGTGAATGAATTGTGTAAACTTGGGCAAGTGAATCACCTCCTTGGGCTTCAGTTTCCTCATTTTTCAATAGGCCTTGAACTAGATGTAAAAGTCCTTTTCAGGTATAACTTACCATAATCCTTACATACAATAAAGTTTGCATTGGTAAAATTTCTGGGCTTCCTCAAAGGGAGGGGCTCTGGGAGTAAAAATTTTGACTTAACCTATAAGTGCAAATATTTTTCCAGGTTTGCCTGTCTACCCAAAAGATCTTTGAAGTTTACAGCGAGTTAACACCAAGCTAGAGAGGTAAGCTGTAAATTACCTAGTTGGCCAAAATCAACTGTAGATCAGTTATTTCAAGACTTGCTCAATTTTAGTGTTTGAAAAACATCAACACCTCCATTATGTTGTTAGTACTGATGGAAAAAAAAGTACAGTGGACCCTCTTCTAAAGAGAAAAGGCTTGGGAGGTTGGAAAACCCTCAGTGAGCCATCACATAGAGGGCGTTTTAATAAAGAGAGTAGAACAAGACCTTTGAAAGGGAAGTGTTGATTGCAAAGTATGTATAGAGGAATTTAAAAAATAAAGCAGGTCCTATGTGGCTAAATGATTAGTGATGTTATTTGAGAACTAGAAACTTAAAGATTGGCATGAAGAACTTTATTCATGTTAATCTATTCATCAGTTAGCTGTATTTAGAAGTCGTCTCAAATACATTTTGGATGGGCTGTGAGAAATTTACACAGAAAAAGTGCTACTGTGACTTTGCCAATAAATTGTGTATTTCACCATGTGCTAATGATTTTTTTCCAAAAGAGAATACGTTGTGACCTCAATAAACTTTTATATGTCAAAATAATGAAACAGAACCTTATTTTCTGGTGCCAACTTTCTATAAAATCACTCTTTAAAAAATATTAATCTCACTGCAGCATGTAGAATTTTACACACAGCTTCAGAATGGGTCTGGCACTACATATCTTTATAAAGTGAAAAGACTGGAATAGAGTCAAGATTCAAATGCCAAAGTTTGTATCTGTAACTTTGACTTCTTATTGTTTTTCAAAAAATGTATATGGCGTATGCTCACACTATATCACATAACACAATCACATCTTAGATAACATCAGTAGGCTGATGTTTCTCCTTCATTACATTTTCCACAGTGGACATTTTTATAGGTCTGTGATATGGAAGAAGCAAATAAGTATATGTTTCCTTCTGTCCAGCCAAAGTTGTTGCAGCCCTAAAAATAACAAAAGTTAATAGCACTGTATTAAAAAAAATCTAAATGTCAACTTTAGATTAGTTAATTTGTCTTCGGTATAATGTCCTGGTTAAAAGCTAAAAGGTAAGGTTGCTTCAGCTCAAGTCCCAGCTCTCCCTATTACTAGCTGTGTGACTTTGAACACATTATTTAACCTTCCTGTGCGTTGGTTTTTTTTAATGTCTACAAGAGGGGTAATAATACCTATATCATAGGATCTTATGAGTTAGTATTTGTGAAGTGTCTTAGTGCTTGGTACAAAGCAAATGTTATAGCTTCCTCTTGTTGTTTTTAATCATCCTTAAATGGACACAGAATGCTGGAGAGAAAAAGCAAAACTACATTCTGTAGGGAAAACAGTCAAAGTACAACTTGGCAAGAAAAAATAATACAGTTGCATGGAATGATTATTCAAAAAATTTAATTTTTTGCAAATAATTTAAAAGCTTCATGGCCAGGATTTTTCTAAACAATAATTTTAGGTCAAAAATATTTTATTACAAGGTAATAAGAGAATGACATCAGTGAGAATGATGGAGTAAAGACCTCCAGAAGGCTGCTTCATCATAAGAGCAAGCAAAATACTGGAAAAAAATTGTGCATATCAACTTCTTCAGAATTCTGGAAATTAACCAAAGATTTACAATAATCCAAAGAGAGTGTACTTAAAAAAGTCTGAATCTGGATGAAGACAACAGGCTTTGTGATGTTTGAATTTGCCCTGTTCCATCACCATCTTCTCAACTCTGTGATAGCCTTGAAAGGCAGCAACAGCCTCACAGTCATGGTTGCTGTGAAAGATGGTAGCCTAGCAGCCACTGGAGGAAACAGAACATGTTTGGATCTCCCCAAAAGTATCAATTTCAGAGAACTGTCACTATTTGACCTGTCTGATAGTTCCCTGGAAACTCTCATTCAAAGGGCTTGCCTACTCAGTGTGAAGAGTCTTTTCCCTGGGAACATTTGTCAAAAACAATCAGCAATAATTGTTTAACATTGCTACTGCCTGAGACAATGATAAGAGTTGGAACAAACAAGAATCTGACCAAACAACTTAGAAGGAAAAATTGAAGAATGACATGTCCATAAAAGGCTTTGAACAGATCTGACCATTCCTGAAAGTCTAGAAGGGCATATGCATGAGTAGGGCTATGCACATGCTCAAGAAAGATCTGAGAAAATCCTAAACTCTCACTCTGGCTGACTTTTAGGTGCCACATAAACAGGAAGTGAAAGTCAAGGCAAAATTGCAAACTGCCATTCTGAGTGTTGAATGTGTGCCCCCCCAAAATGACAAAATCCTTGGCAAAGGCTAGAAGACTTAAGAATTCCAAGTACTTAAGGAAATCTCTGTTCAATCATTGGCTGACTTGAACAGAGTCATTGGCAACTTGAACAGAGACTCCAATGGCCATACATGAAAAAGAATACAGACTTCCAGAATTAGTTCAGAAAATTCACTAGATAAAGAAATAGTAGCAACAAAAACAGCAACAGTAGCAACAATTCCTGAGAGTGCAAGATCTACTTTCAAGAGTTGCCCCACTGTATTACTTAAAATGTCCAGTTTTGAGGACACCTGAGTGGCTCAGATGGATAAGCATATGACTTCAGCTCAGGTAAGGATCTCGTGGTTCATGAGTTCAAGCCCTACATTAGACTGCTATTAGCACAGAGTCCACTTCAGATCTTCTGTCCCCCTCTCTCTCTCTGCCCCTCCTCCACTCACACTCTCTCTCTCTCTTTCAAAAATAAAATAAACATTTATTTTTTTTTAATTTTTTTTAATGTGTATTCTTGAGAGAGAAAGAGAGAGGCAGAACATGAGCGGGGAGGGGCAGAGAGAGGGAGGGAGACACAGGATCTGAAGCAGGCTTCATGCTCTGAGCTGTCAGCATAGAGTCCGATGTGGGGCTCAAACCCACAAGCTGTGAGATCATGACCTAAGCTGAAGTCAGATGCTTAACCGACTGAGCGACCCAGGCACCCCAATGAAATAAACATTTAAAAGATAAATAAATAAAATACAATGTCCAGTTCTCAACAACAACAAAACAAATGCAAGAAAACAAGAAAGATTGGTTAATAATGGAAAAGAAGCAGTCTATCAAAGCTATCCCTACAGAAACCCAAAAGCTGTACTTGGTACACAAAGATTTTAAATTAAGTATCTTAAACATGTTTAAGAACAAAAGAAAATTATGTCCAAAGAATAAACAGAAAGTATGAGAATATCTCACCATTAGAGAATACCAATAAAGAGAAATAAATAAAAACAAATCAAATAGAAATTGTGGAGTTAAAAAAAATAATTCAAATGAAAATACAATCCAGGCGCCTAAAAGCAGATTTGAGCTGGAAGAAGAATGAATCAATGAATTTCAAGATAGATCAATTGAGATTATCAAGTCTGTGGAACAAAAAAGAAGAAAGATGAAGAGAAATAAACAGAGCCTAGGTGACCTGTAGAATACCAAACTATTATATTATATTTGGAGCATACCAAACATGTAATTGGAGTTCCAGAAAGAGAGGGGAGAGATGAAGGTACATAAAGAATATTTGAAGAAATAAGGGCTAAAAACTCCCCAAACTTGATGACAAATATTAAGCTACATATCCAAGAAGCTCAGCAAATTCCAAGTGTGATAAAATCAAAGACATTCACCTCTAGAGACATCATAATCAAGTAGTCAAAAGACAAAGATAATAATAGCATACATGACTTTAAGAAGACAACTGCAAAAAGTAATAATTAAAAAAAATCTATGCTGATGAGAACAGAATGTATAAAGATGAAATTTGTATAAATATAATAGCACTAGAGAGGGGGAAGGCAATAGAGTTATTTGAAAGCAGTTTTGAATGTTATTGAAATAAAGTTGTTATTAATCTGAACTAGATTATTATTAAGATGTTAATCACCAGGAAACTACAAAGAAAAGTATGCAAAATATAAAAATAAAATGATATATAAGAAAATAACTCAAAAATAAAATAATGACAAGGGAATAAAATGGTAAACTAAAAAAAATCTATTTATGGCAAAAAAAAAGGTAGTAAAAAGCAATAGAAGAACAAAAAATACATAAGACATATGTGGAAAACAAAGTGCAAATGGCAAATGTAAGTCTTTATCATTAATTACATTAAGTGCAAATTCAATCAAAAGGCAGAGATAGGCAGAATAAATAAAAACTATGACTAACTATATGCTGTCCATAAGAGATATGCCTTAAATTCAAAAGCACAAATAGGTTAAAAATGAAAGGATGAATAAAAGACATGCCATACAAATAGTAACTAAAAGACAGTGGCTATACGAATAGACATATAATAGACTTTAAGACAAAAATTATTGTTAAAGAGAAGGACATTTTATAATGATAAAAAGGACAATCCATCAAGAAGATATAATAATTGTAAGCAAATATGCATGAAACGACAGAATTCCAAAATTCATAAAGCAAAATCTGACAGTTTAAGGAAGAAATGGACATTGCAGCAATAAAAGTTGGAGACTTCAAACCCCACTTTCAAAAATAGATAAGACAACTGGGGCATCTGGGTGGTTCAGTCGGTTAAGGCTGCGACTTTGCCTCAGGTCATGATCTCAGTTTGTGGGTTTGAGTTCCACGTCTGGCTCTGTGCTGATAGCTCAGAACCTGGAGCTTGCTTGGGATTCTGTGTTTCCCTCTCTCTCTGCCCTCCCCCACTCGTGATATCTCTCTCTTTCTCTCTCTAAGAAACATTTAAAAAACAAACAAAAAAATAGATAAAACAATTAAATAGGGTGCGCCTGTGTGGCTCAGTCAGTTGAGTGTCCGACTCTTGATTTGGGCTCAGGACATAATCCCAGGGTCATCCATTGGTCATGCTCAGGGTGGAGCCTGCTTAAGATTCTTTCTCTCTCTACCCTCTGCCCCTCTCCCCCACTTGTGCATGCTCTCTGTTTCTTGAAAAATTAAAAAATTAAAAAATTAAAAACACCACTAGACAAAAGATTGATCAAAAAAAAAAAAAAGATTTGAACAACACTATGTATTAACTAGACGTAACAGGCGTCTATAACATACTCTACCCAACAGTAGAATACACATTATTCTCAAGTGCCTATGGAAGACCACATGTTAGGCATAAAACAAGTCTTTAAAAGAATCTGAAAGGACTGAGATCACACAAAGTATGTTCTCTATACACATGGAATGAAATCAGAGTCAGTAACAGGAGAAAGTTTAGAAAACCACAAATAGTGGAAATTAAACAAAAGACTCCTAACTAACCAATGAATCAAAGAAGAAATCATATGAGAATATAGGAAATATTTTAAGAAGGAAAATATAAATACAGCATACAAAAACTTAAGAGATGCAGCTAAAATCGTGCATAGAGGGAAATGTGTATCTATAAATTCCTATATTAAAAAATAATAAAGATTTCAATTTATAACCTATTCTCATACCTTAAGAAACTAAAATAGAGGGGCGCCTGGGTGGCTCAGTTGGTTAAGCGGCCGACTTCGGCTCAGGTCATGATCTCGAGGTCTGTGAGTTCGAGCCCCGCGTCGGGCTCTGTGCTGACAGCTCAGAGCCTGGAGCCTGTTTCAGATTCTGTGTCTCCCTCTCTCTGACCCTCCCCTGTTCATGCTCTGTCTCTCTCTGTCTCAAAAATAAATAAAACGTTAAAAAAAATTAAAAAAAAAAAAAGAAACTAAAATAGAACACTATATCCGAACCAAGCAAAAAGAAAATAATAATGATAAATATTAGACAAAAATAAACCAAACAAAGAATAGAGAAACAACAAAAAATTAGTAAAACCCAAAGGTGGTCCTTTGAAAATATCAATAAAATTAAGCTTTAGCTAGCTAGACTGACCAAGGAAAAAAAAAGTTGAGATTCAGATTATTAAAATCAGAAATGAAATAGAGAACATTAATACCCACCTTACAAAAAAAGTTATAAGGGAATACAATAAATAATCACATCAAAAAAATTAGATAATATAGATAAAATGGCCACATTTCTAGAAAAAACATATATTGCTGAACCTGAATCAAAAATAAATAGAAAATCTGAAGACACATAACACGTCAAGAGATGAAATTAGCAGTCATAAAACTTCCCACAAAGAGAATGGCTGCACTAATGAATTCTACCAAATATTTCTGGAAAAATTGACATGAACCCTTCACAAACCTTCCAAAAAAAGCAAAAGAGGAGGGAACACCTCCCAACACATTGTAAGAAGCCACTATTACCTTGAGCACTCAATAATACAAAGATATCATACACAAAAAATTTCAAAGCTAAAGGCCAATACTCCTTATGAATTCAGGTTTCCCCTGCTATCAGAAAGTAGAACATTCCTACGAAACCTTCTGTAAGCTGAAATGGCATAAAATGAATAAGCAAATGCCATTAATTTATATAGAAAAATTTTTGAACATTCCCAGACCCTCAAAATAACATCCCTAGGTTTTTCTAATACCTTAGGACATATCTTGCTAACCGATGCACAAAATAAATCAGGATAAAGCACAGATGTTCACAGACCACTTCAGAGCAAAAGCAGTTTGATGCTGAGATGCTAAGTGTAGTTCCTGAGGAAGGAGCCTGGTGGCGCCATTCTCTCTGCTTGGGGTGTGCCCTGCCTCTCTAGGAGGTCACCACAAAACAAACGCTGAACACTATTTTTGCTTTTTTTGTTGGTTTTTTTTTTTTTTTTTTTTTTTGTAACTAGGTACCAATGTAGGTCTTTCATAAAAGCAAAGTGGTGTAACACGAACTTTCAAAAAGCAGGGGATAAAATGCAAGATTCTTCAGCATAAGTACTACCAAACAAATCCAACATCATATGTAAGGGATTATACACTTTTGACCATGTGGTATTTACCTCAGGATAGAAGGTTGTTTAACATTTGAAAATCAATTGATACAATGTGTCATCTTAATAAAATAAAACACAAAACCCACATAGTCATCTCAATAATTGCAAAATAAGCAATTAAAAATTCCAACACCCTTTCAAGGTAAATACTCTCAACAAATGAGACATAGAAGAAAACTTCATTCCTTTTTTTAAGTTTACTTATTTTGAGACAGAGAGAGAGCACAAGTGAGGTAGGGGCAGAGAGAGAGGGAAAGAGAGAATCCCAAGCAGGCTCTGTGCTGTTAGCACAGATCTCAAGAATCATGAGATAGTGACCTGAGCTGAAACCAAGAGTCAGATGTTTAACCAACTGAGCTAGCCAGGCACCCCTAGAAGAGAACTTCATCCTGGTAAAAGGTTTCTATCAAAAACTCACCATAACATCATACTTAATGGTGAAATACCAGCTGTTCTTTTACTATCTGCAAAAAGGCTAGGATGTTCACTTTTGCAACTTCCATTCAATATTATACTGGAGATTTTAGCGAGGGCAATTAGGCAGGATAGCCAAAGCAATCTTGAAAGCAAAGAACAAAGTTGGAAGAGACACCTTTCTAGAGAATCATAGTCAATGCAGAATAGTACTGGGATAAGAATAGAATATACATCAACAGAATTGAGAATAGAGTTGAGAATCTAAAAATAAACACATCCATGGCAATTTGATTTTCAATATGGATGACAAGTCAAGCCAATGGTGAAAGAATGATCTTTTTAACAAATAGTGCTGAGAAAAATGGTGCCTTCCGACCTGTAAAAGAAAGAAATTGGATGCCCACCTCATATCACACACAAAAATGAATCAAAGATGAACTACTTAAACCTAAAATGCACTTCATATGTAAGAGCTAAAATTATAGAACTCTTAGAAGAGAATATAGAAGTGAAATATTTCTGATACTGTATAGATTTTTAGGCATCAAAAGCACAGGCAATAAAAGAAAAAGTAGATAACCTGTAGTTTATCAAAATTTAAAAACACTTGTGCTGCTAATGATACCATCCAGATTGTGAAATGACAACCCATGAAATGAGAAAAAATATTTGAAAATCATATATCTAATAAAGAACTTGTATCCAAAGTATATAAAGAATTTGTATGACTCAACAATAAAAAAAAAGACAAATTACCCAATTAAAATATAGGTCAATGATTTGAATAGACATTTCTCCAAAAATATTGAATGGGTGTTTCTCTAAAAATATACACAAATGGCCAATAAACACATAAAAATATGCTCAACATCTTTAGCAATTAGGGTAATACAGACCAAAATCACGATGTGGTATCACTTCACACAAATTAGGATGACTATAATCAAAACAACAATAACAAGTATTAGAGAGGGTGTGGAGAAACCAGAATCCTCATATATATGCTGGTGGATTGTAAAATGGTGCAGCATCTTTGGAAAAAAAGTTTGGCAGTTTCTCAAAAAGTTAAAAAGTATTATACAACTCAGTAGTTCCACTCCTAGCTATAACCCAAGAGGAGAAAAAACAAAACAAAACATATGTCCACATAAAAACTTATACACGAATCTCCACAGTAGCACTGTCCCAAGTGGCCAAGATGGTGGAAACAAACTAAATGTCAGTCATTGATTAATGGGTGTACGTGTTCATACAACGGAATATTATCCAGCCATAAGAAAGAATTGATAACATGCTACAACATGAATAAACTTTAAAAATACTATACTACGTGAAATGCTATAAAAATACTATACAACGTGACAGGCACAAAAGGCCACGCATCGTGTGATTCTATTTGTATGTCATGTCCCGAATAGTAAATCTATGGAGACACAAAAATGATTGGTAGTTGCCTGGTGCCGGAGGCTTGACCCTCTGCCTAACAAATATTAAGTGCTCTGCAAATGTTACATGTTGTTATCATTAACTGGAATAGATTTAGTCTGTCAGTGTATCATTAAGTAAAGGAACACAAAGGAAAAAATAACTACATTTTCTGTGGAGGAAATAATTCCTAGAGTATTTTATTGACACTTAATATGGGTTGCTGGAAGAGTAAGCAGTCGCTGTGCCAAGTGAGAAGAGAAAGAAAACACAATGTGCCATAAGGGCAATACTTGTAAAATGCTGGCCCCTCCTTGTATTACCTAGGTGGATAAAAAGCCATCACCAAACAAACAAACTTCTAATGCTATAGCCCAGGTAAATGTCATACAGACTTGCACTTGTGAGAAGCAGCTTGATTACAAAATAATGCCTTCTTTTCTGAAAATCTGCCATTGTGACTTCCAGTCAGAGGTTCATGGTGAAGACCTGACTGTAATTTATTTCTCTTTCTAGGGCATCCATAATAGCCTGGCCCCTCAATGAACTCTGTTTTCAGCTGTCCTGAAGGGTGATGGCATGTCTCTTTGAGGTATAGCCACAGGGCAATTCTTCATAGTGTACACAGTCTACATTTTAAATCAGAGCAGCTGAAACATATCCTTGAAATTTGGTGCAAATTTCTCCAACTATTTTCAGGAGACATCGACATTTCATACAGTTTGTGGATATTTATAAAGACTTCTTTGTCTTTTTAGACACATAGTGCCACTATGTGTTCACTTTGTATTCACTCCAATAGGCAATAGAAAAATTGCCATGGAAGAAGCTTCCATGTATGTCTGGGGTTCTGAGAGTCCACACGAGTGGACTCAGAGAGTCAGCCCTCCTAAATTAGCAGAACCTGAACAACCAAGCTGAGTAGACGAGCTTTGCTGGTGAACAAAGGCAGCAGAAGGAGAAAACATTGGCAGAAGAAGAGAAGCTAGGCCAAACAGAAAGAATTTCTTGAACAGCCAGGGAAGAAAGAGCCTAGATGAGAAAGCAGGAGAATTTAGGCTGGCCTCATCTGCATAAGACTTCTCCGCTCATCTTCATGTAATTGCTCTCCACATGTGGATAAAGTCACAGACATGGAGAAATCACTTTTCTGCATCCAACGCAACTCCCTTGAAGGTTTGTGGGCATTAGTGCTATTCCTGAGAAAGTCAAGGAAGATATGGGTGAAATAACTTTCTTCCCAAATCAACCCACTCAGAAAGGAAATGCCGAAACCTTTAGTATGGCAGAGAAAGTGGTATTTCATAACATAGTCTATTTGTGGGTGTTTCTCTACCACTGTGATTATTAATATGTCTGTTTCCTCTAAGGCTTAAAATTAGAACACCAGGCCCAAGTTTGTTTACAGTTCAGCATGTGCAGGGCCTGAACCACACAGCACGACCAACAGGAAGCGCGAGTGTAGGGCATCACTGCTCTCCACACCGAGAGCATCACCCATGGTGTGTTTAGACAGGAAAACCCAGAAAAATGAGCACACCGTAAACGTTGCCAGTAATTCAGAAACCAAGATATCTGGAAGCGATAAAAACTACGATTGATAAAAGCTTCCCTTGTTAAATTTAGGCCACACATACTCTAAATAAAATATACCACTTAGGAAATGATTTGTGTTGATAAAACTTGATGGAGTTGTTTTTCCAAATGTCTTCTCCCTGCTGGGAATTTCACACTTTGGCAGGCTCTCCTTGGGCCTCCCCAGTTGCCAGTCTCCTTCCATGACCTGACCTGGTGTTGTTTATACGGCTGTTTACACATTTCTTAACAACCTTTGCAAAGGGCCTTTAATGACTTTCACTCCTGGCAGTGCTTAGCTTGAGGCAGAGCTCCAAAGGCTGCCAGTGTTGTTCTGTTTATTTGTGCAGTGCCCTCCCCCAGCTTTTCCCCTAGAGAAGGGCCTGGAAAGCATGTTGCAGGTTAGAGTTATAGATGAGTTTTAAGACTTGGGCTGTAGTTGTTAGTAATGAAGTATGGTAAGACTGTTCAAATAATTAAATTAGGGACGGTCATCATGTTTCAAGGGGCCTCACCTAGAAACCTAAGCATTAATATTTTCAGTCTGCTTGAAGAAGTAGCATGATCAGGTCTCAGCTCCAATACTCATCAGTTGTGTGAGGGAAGACAAGTCCATTATCTTTTCTGGGTCTTGGTTTCCTCATCTGCTAAATGAAGGGAGTAAAGTAGATGACCACTAATGCCCACCCATCGTGGACAGGCTAAGCTTGGTGAGTATTATTGAATCCTAAACAGATGGCTCATGTTTGGCTCCAGACTAGGCAAGATGAAAACTTCCTCCTGAAAATGTCTTGAAGACTTGAAGAATATTATGACAAGAGCATTGGACTTTTAGGCTAGAGTAATACTTTTGAGAATGATGTGGACAAGTTATATAATTCAGTTATATAACAAGTCAAGTGATATAATTCAGACCAGGTATTAAATGCAATAAAGTGAGAAGAGAGAAAATAAATTGTTTTTCATAGTATGTTCAAAAGGCAACCAAACTATGAACTTTACTTTTAATCTTCCCATGTAAAATAATCTCAAATAAATTTGTACTCTCTGTTATAGTTATCACTTCACTTACATGAAAACTTTCCAAAAGAAAGAAAGAGAATACTAGTAAGATCTAGATTATTTAGAGTGATTGTTTTAAATCAAGCATTGTAAATTCTTCTTTTCTACTTTGTAGAGACCAGTGTAGAATAGAAGTCAGGAATCCATCATTAAATGAATGGGGCAGTCAGAAAGACCAGGATAATCTGGGTGGGCAGAGTGAGAATGTTCTGGAAGAAAAAAGAGCCCAGTGTGTGGCAACTGGGATTCCAGATAAACATAACTGAATGGTGCCCTAACTTCTGCAGCATGCACACAAGTTGAACAGGACACTGCTGAACTCAGCAGCATTCACATTAGCAAAATTCTGATGGTAAGAACTTGCCCCTCATAGAAACAGCAAATAAAAATAGAACTGGGTCAATGTGGCATTAAAGCAGTTTTGAATGCTTCTCATTTTGAAGTAAGATGTGTTGGAATCACACGACATTTCACAACATGGTCACTAGTTATAGTGACAAATGGGTTCACATATTTGACAGACTCAGAGCTGTCTAACTACAGAGAAAGCATGTTAAAACAAAGTACTGTAAATGGGGAGATTTCACCATTTTACATATCCATTACTAGAGGAATATCCCCTCTAAATATATAAAATCCTCATGATCTTGTGGTAAATTATTTTGGTGTAAGTTTCTGAAATTGATGTTGTGAGGGTTCCTGTAGTTACCCGTTGACATGGATTTTTACCTCAGTTCCCACCCATGTTTATCAAACACCTAATATAGTAGGTTTGGGAATACCAAAATGAAGAAGGCATGGATATTGGTGTGCTTGCCACAAAGAGCTTCAAGTCTAAGGACAGGGAATGCTAAACATTCTGTAAGGCAACAGAAACTATAGCAGAAAAATAGAAAATGCATCCATGAGCTTTTTTCCTTGAGGATTCTCTTTTTCATAGCAGCTGGGGAACACATGCCCACATGCACTCTGAATGTTGTGCCTCACATATACTTGGGCTATTGTTTAACCTGGATAATGAAAGCAGCTTCTTTTAAAAGATTTTCTGGCTGGAGTATTTTATAGCAGTACCCAGGTGAATGATCCCTGCAGTACTAGGGTTTCTCAGTAACCTAAACTCCTCTCTTCTGGCGATCTGTCTTTCCCCTACCTTACTACCTGGGTCATTACCAACCCTGACATTACTCTAACTGCAACACTTTCATAACATCTCCCCAGCAAGACTTGTCACTGTTATGGACCAGTGATTGCTGTGTATATCCCAGGGTTTTCTTCCCTTTTCCAAGTGGGAATTTTATTTCAGGCCCAAGGTCTTCGCCTCAACATTGCATACTGGAGATGTGTTTGTGGCTTGGTGGCATAGGGATGATGATACCATGTCTTTTTCTTTAATGTTTATTTATTTTTGAAGGAGAGAGAGAGACAGACAAAGCATGAGCTGGGGAGGGAGAGAGAGAAGAGGGAGACACAGAATCCAAAGTGGGCTCCAGGCTCTGAGCTGTCAGCACAGAGTCCAACATGGGGCTCGAACTCACGAGCTGTGAGATGACCTGAGCTGAAGTTGGACGCTTAACCGACTGAGCCACCCAGGTCCCCCAATACCGTGTCTTTTTGTTCAAAGTTTGGTAGACACAAGGAGCCACACCAGATCTAACAGAAGGACTCACAGCGTGCTCTAGGAATGGGAGAAAAAATAGAATGAATACATATTTTTAAACTTTGCTCATACAGTAAATTAGAAAGAGATGAGTGATTAAGAGAAAAATAAACCAGGAAAGAGAGATTAATTCTATGGGGGATGGAAAGTTTGGGTGATTAGAGAAGAAGTCACTGAAACCAGGTCAAAACTATGAAAGAAAATGCTAATGTAATTTATGAGACCCAACATTTGAAAAATTGGATTTTAGTAGAGAATTGATAGAATGAAGAAATAATAAAAGAAGCTTCTTGTAGCTTAAAGGAGAAATTTAACCAAGCTACTTTATAAAGGATGAGAATCAAGCTAGTAGCAGATAACCATATCCATGTAAACCATATGCTACAATGAGCAGTGAATGCTAGAAGCAATGTCTTTAAAGTTTTGAGTAAAAGCTATTTTCAGTCTGATGGCTAGCCAGCCAAACTATCAGTTAATTGTGAAGCCAGAATAATGACTTACAGAACTCAGAAAGTGTACCTCCCAAGAACCCTTTATTGAGTATGTTAGTAAACAGGAAAGAGGAAAGTATGAACTCCAGTAAATAGCAGATTCTACCAAGAAAGCAGAGAAGAGAGTCTAAAAATGACTGACCATTGCACAGAAGAATTAGAAGGCAGTTAGTCCTTAGCAAGAATTAGTCTTAGCAAGAACTAGAAGGCAGTTAGTTAGCAAGAGGACAATACAAGTCTATGGAGGAAAAACAAGGTAAAGTCCAAATTTATAGCACATACTTGAGACATCAGAAAAATTTAAGGATATGATAAAGGTATATAATGCAAGGGATAGTGAGAAAAAGACTAGAAATCTAGGAAAAAGAACAATAAGTTATTAGAAAGAAAATATACTCATAATATGTTACTCAATATGGCCATTAATGAGACTTGCATAATCATAAAATACAAAAGCCATTGATTTATTTTTTACTTTTAAAATCAACTCATATACAAATATTGAGTACTTAACTATGAGTATAGAGCGCAATATAAAGGTTATTTACCTTGAGAGTGCAACAGTAAAAATACGAGCCAGAAGCTGAGAACTTACGAAAGAAAGGCTGAAGAAGCAGATGCAAGTGTAGACGTACTAACATCCTCTTCATACAAATAGGATGCCTAGAGATTCTGTGCAAGGTAAATAATTAGATGTTGAAAATGGCATCTAAAGAATGGGAAGAGAACATGAAAGATCCATTTTTGAGCCTATAATTAACAGTATTTAAGAGCTAAATGAATAGATGTGAGGGGTGTAGAGATAGGTTAGAATAGATTATGGCTCCAAAGTTCTGCCCCTAGATGAGGAAGACTTATGGTACCATTAAGTTTGATGGCTAAGCATCTTGAGGACAGGAACCATCTCTTATTGAACTAGTAGATCAAGGAGAGAGAATCACAGGAATTGGGGGTGGGGAGAGTGAGGGAGAGGGACAATGATTGATTAACCAAGGTTAATCCCTTTTCATGAAGGGAAGAGATAGGCTCAAGATCACAATGAGGATATAGCCTTGAAAAGAAGGAAGAAGAAAAATAGAGGATTCATGATTGATTAAGACTACAATGAATTTGGAGGAGATAAGGAGAAACAGGATTAGATCAATGGTTCTCACCTTTGGCTGAAGTTAGAATCACCTGGAGAGATTTAAAATTTCCCAATGGCTAGGCCACATCCTAGGCCAATTAAATCAGTATCTTTAAAAGTGGAACCCAGGCATCAGCGTTTTAAAAACTTCCAAAGTGATCACAACAGCAGCCAAGTTCTAGAACTACAGGATTAGGTGATATAGCTTATGCCAGTCAGAGGTGAGGCTACCTGCTAAGGGTCAAATAGAAAAGTCTGGAGGCCTGAAAAGAAGAAAAAAAATCATAGTAGCTGCAGTGGGGTAATCTAAAGGGATCCTAGCAGAGAAGAATAAAAGGCTTGGTCAGCAACAATGGGATCCCCACCTAGTGCACTGCTCCCCACCCTCCCCTCCCCCTCCACACTCTCAAAGGAGGATACGTGGCTTTGGAATCAACTCAATATTAGAAAATGTGACTTTTTCCCCCTACCAGCAAAAGTGATGTAGAAAAAAAGTGGGCTTTAACCAGGCCACGAAACAGGATATTGTGAATGGCAAGGGGGTGTGTGAATCTAGGGGCTTGCTAAGAATTGTAGAAAGGTTAATAGTGAAGTCCAAGGTGGTTGGAGACACAGAAAGTCAGAAAGAATTTGGGAAAAGGGACTGGAAGTCATGTGACTAGCACAACCGATGAGACAAAAGGAAAGAAATATGTAAGAGGATAAGAGATTTTGATTGAAGAGGTACAATTCAGAACTTGAGATGTTGGCAAGATAGGTCAATTCTAGACCTCAGGCATAGCTATACTGTTGAGTGGCTGGAAAGAAGAATCAAGCTAGTAGCAGATAACCACATCCATGTAAACCATATGCTACAATCAGCAGTGAATGCTAGAAGCAATGTCTTTAAAGTTTTGAGTGGCTGAAATACAGTAAAATTAAAGGCTATTGAAGGCAGTTATGAGGATCTTCAACAAGATGTTAGAGCCATGAATAATGCTGTAAAGTAACAGAGTGGAAAGAGTGTCTGGGCACAAATCAGGTGCTCAAGTGAAGAAGATTGTGGATGTCTTAAGGAGGTACTAACAGAAATGGGAAAAGGATGGTATGATGATGTGTTATGGACCACAGAACACGTTTTCTTCAGGATTACAATCCACTGAGAAATTCTCTTAACCAATTCAGCAGTCGCCTTTAGAAATTTTTAGAAAAATGTAATATAGAAGCCATATGAAAATTTACCAAAACGCATGAATTACAGGCCTGTAATGTAAATATAAATAAGGAATATGTTTTTCAAATGAAGACATTTAGGAATATACTTTAGACTCTGGTACTTGTGCATGATGTTCATTGTTATAAAAAAGGTTATAAAAAAGGTTCTCTTTCTCCCAGCCTATTCACTGTCACTCACACAGGAGAGCGCATATATCCTTTTTAAATATTTCAACTTCCCTAGAAAATTACGAGTGCCTTATCAGTCAGCAAGAAGTCAGGGTGGTAAGACTTAGGGAACATCCTGCTGATATAGGGGGGCAGATCCACTGAAGCTTTTATCTTTAGGTTGAAGCTACTCCCTGTCCATGACAACTATTTGTGGATCTGTATTTCATACCCATCACCAGCAAAGAAGTGAATCTTCAAGTGGCACCCAATTAAAGAATGAATGTCTCAGTGATTGCCTTGCTGTACTTAAAGAGCCAGTAGAAATTTGTAAGATCAAAATCATCTCCACAGTTCCTTAATTCCAAGTGTATGAAATCATATGAAAGCTATTTATGATGCACTGTAGTAAGAAGAATAAAATTTTTGTTACATAATGAAAAGGACCCTCAGTACAGAAAATTTTTTTATAGATGCATTTCACTGAAAGCAGTAACACTCCTGGTGCAATTCAAAGAATTTGGATTAGGGTAAAGAGATCCAAGCCTGGCTTATGTTAGCCCTGTCTTCTGTACAAATTATTGAAAGTCAGTTTTCTCTTCCCCATCTTTAAAATAACAATAGTGGTTGATAAATCAAATGAGATAATGAGCTTGAAAGTACTTTCAAAAGTAGAAAGCAGAATTCTAAGGTTAACAGCTTCTGTTCATTAATGACAATTATTGTTGAGCTAATTTGTATGCACAAGACATTGAATATGTAATATCTTTTATTTTATTTTTTTGTAGATTTAGTTATTTTCTTTTCTTTTTTTTTAATATGAAATTTATTGTCAAAATGGTTTCCATACAACACCCAGTGCTCATCCCACAAGATGCCCTCTTCAATACCCATCACCCACCCTCCCCTCCCTCCCACCCCCCATCAACCCTCAGTTTGTTCTCAGTTTTTAAGAGTCTCTTATGGTTTGCCTCCCTCCCTCTCTTTTTTTTTCCTTCCCCTCCCCCATGGTCTTCTATTAAGTTTCTCAGGATCCACATAAGAGTGAAAACATATGGTGTCTGTCTTTCTCTGTATGACTTTTTTCACTTAGCATAACACTGTCCAGTTCCCTCCACATTGCTACAAAAGGCCATATTTCATTCTTTCTCATTGCCAAGTAGTATTCCATTGTATATATAAACCACAACTTCTTTATCCATTCATCAGTTGATGGACATTTAGGCTCTCTCCATAATTTGGCTATTGTTGAAAGTGCTGCTATAAACATTGGGGTACAAGTGCCCCTATGCATCAGCACTCCTGTATCTCTTGGGTAAATCCCAGCAGCAGCTCCAAGAGGCAGACTGTCCATTTTACAGAGGAAGTGATTGAGGATTGGTAAGTGTTGAGAATTTGCTCAAGGTCTCAAGAGGTCTAAGCAGGTTAGTACTATGATGTTAGATTCCAAAGTCCCTGCTCTTACCTATTCACTATCAGAATTTATAGGAGATTCAAGAGAGGTGTGTGTTTTATCCTCTTTTGTAATCTTCTTTGTTATTAGTGAATTTTTAGTATCAGTTATCAGTTAGTCTACTAGTATACTTTTTTCAAGATTTATTATATATATGCATATATATATACATATATATATATATGAAAAAATATATATATTTTCATCTTCTCCTGGCCCCACAAATTATGTAGCAGGTCATCATTTTGACAGGAATGCAAATGATGTGCTCTGGGGGCCAGGGCAGGTGAGGAGTGTCATCTGCACAGCCCATTTGGTAATGTCGAATGTCAAGTGGGCCCACAGGACACCCCTGAAGGAGCCACATGATGTTCCAAGGCAGAAACTAGGATAGCAACACAGCCTTGCCAGTCAGGTTCTTGGACACCAGTATCAAAAGTCTAGAATGAGGGAAAAGAGTCTAGTTTCCTGTAGCCCATGAATAGAGCATGCAGGAAAGGTACTGAGTTTACCCAGAAAGCTAGGATTCCATTCACTACTTAGCATGTACTGAGTAATAATAAGTTAACAACTTTATAGTGTTTACTTCGGACTAAATGTCCCAAAGCACTGTTCTAAGGGCTTACTCGTTCCAAACCAGCCAATTTTCCCAGCCACCTTATGTGGTAGGTATTGTAGAAAAAAACAATTTTCCTCATTTTAAATATGAAGCTATCAAGGTATAGAGAGGTTAAATAACTTTCTCAGTATCACACAGCCAGAAAATGATAGAGTAAGGATTTGAACCCAAGTACTCTGTCTCCAGAGTTTCTGCTTCAGCCACTCCAGTATACTGAATACTAGCATTATTCTTTCTAAAATCCGTTACATTCCTATGACTTACAATAAAGAGAAAACTTCTTAACATGAACTAACCTTCCTGGACTGGACTCACCACCTATCCAGCCTCATCTCTCCCACTTGCCCTTTATTTGAGATGCTGAAGCTACCTATGCTTCCTCCTGCATGCATAGGTAGACATTGCATTTTCCAAGGATGACCACCATGATATGTTCCAATCCACATTCACTTCTTAGAGTATGACAGTGAAGATCTTCGGTGAAGACATGAGGTCTGTGTCCCCCTCCCCCTTGAATATGGGTGGGCCTATGGTTATAGCAGGAGTGATGCTGTCTGACATCCAAGTGGAGGCCATAAAGAACAATACTGCTTCTACCTGGTCCTCCTGGGATGCTAAATCCAGTTCTCATGTGGTAAAGAAACGGAGAGCTCACACAGGGATCTTGGAGGTAGGTATTTCCGTCTACAGCCAAGCTGAGGACCTTGCTGACAGCTAGCATCCCATTGCAGACGAGTGAAGAAGGCTTCAAGATGACTGCAGGCCCTACCATGGCCTGGCCACAACCACAGGAGAGACTCTGAGCAAGAACTGGCTCCCTGGGCCCAGCCAGTCCCTGGGATCGTGAAAGGTAATCACAAAATGATTGTCTGTCAAGCCACTGAATTTTGAGTGTCATCATTACATGGCGGTGGATATTGGAACAGGGTTGTTGCTCTTGCTGTGTTTTCTGTCCACACTGGTCTTAGCATCCTCTTTTCCTACACAACTTTCCTACACAATCTTAGATATCATAGAAGCTCCTCCAACTGCATCCCCAAGCCCCACCAAGATGCTGGGTCATGTTGCTTTCTCATCTGCTCTTGGAACCTTCCTCCTTTCCTTTAGAGCAGGAACCACAAACTTTTTCTGTAAAGTGCTAGATAATAAATACGTCCAGCTTTGCAGGCCATGTGGTCTGGGTTTGCAACCACTCAGTTATGCAGTGTAGTGTGAATGTGAGTGACAATACATGCTGTGTCTTAACATACATTTACTTACAAAAGCAGGCAGGGGCCGAATTTGGCCTGAGGGCCATAGTTTGACAACCTCTGCTTTCCAGCAATAGTTCCCAATTGTCTGCATTTTAGAATCACCTGGGGGGAGCTTCTGAACCTTCCAAAGCTCAGGCAGCACCCTAGATTATTTGGGAGGGGAGCCTTAACTAAGTAGTGGGTGAATCTAATGAGCAAGAAAGGCTGCAAATCACTGCTATCCAGCCTCGTCTCCATTTGTCATCATGCATTCCTGAGTGTGACTGCAGCTTTAGTGACCTCTCACCCGTGACTGTAAACTCACGGGAGCAGCTTTTACTTCAGGATTGTTCCCTAGTGCCTCGACCAGTGCCTGGCACATGGCCTGCTCCATATTTGTCAAATAAGTAAATGAATAATAAATATTGGTTGAATGAACTTGTGAGCCTCCTTCAATCCCCAAATCTTCAACAATTTTTCATTTTTTTCCCATGATTCTATTAATGCATCCTGTTCTCCCTAGGCTCACGTCCACAGGTTCATTTTTGGCTCTTCCTTTACTTATTTATTTATTTTTGCCACCCCTTCTTCTCCCCCAAACTCAAATAATTGCTGAATCTTACCAACTTGCCTCCACGACACCAGTCACAGCCACCCTTCCTTGTCCATTCCAGCTGGGTTCACCTGGTTTCAAGTCTTCACCAATTTCTCCTGGATTCTTGGCAAGTCTTACCAAGGCCTCCTGATCTCTCCTCCTCATATTCTCATTGTCTCTCCCCCCACACTCTCTCATCCATCCTGGAGCCACAGTGATGTGAACTTTGGTGCCAAGAACATCATGGATTTGGATTTGGGTCCAGGCACCAGGATACTCTTGGTTGGGTAAGTCATCAGCCTCTCTGAGTCTCTGTTTCCTTATTTGAATTGCGTGGTTAAAACATTCTTGCAAGGAGCTGGCATGCCACACAGAAAATGCTAACACCAAGCCTGCCACACAGGAGGCACCAGCCCCTGTTGTTTTCTGCACCCTTCATCTCAGCTGGCTTGCCTGAGACACCCCCTCCTCCCACTAGAATGTAAGCACCACAAGGGAGGGTTGTGCCTGGTTTCTTGACTCTTATATCCCCAGTCTGTTGCTTTTTATAAGCTCCATAGCTTGTCATTTCAGGATCTGTGTTGATTTGATCCTAGCCTACTCTTCTTGGCATAATCATGGCATTATGTGTCTTGTGCCAACATTATTGGCTTCTAGGTATTATCAGATGACTTTTAGGGTTAGTATCTAATTAAATTGTGTGTGTCCTTCGTGCATTTTCCTGAGCCATAGAGCTCATCCAATAAATCTTGGAATACATTTCTCACTGAATGAATGCACCCAATTTCCTAACTCTGGGACACAGGGATTGCCTTAAAAGGAAAAACTTTGGCAAGAAACTACACATGATTTTGGAGGTGATTCAAAGTTATAGTTCTAAAGTTGAAACTGGATTCCTCAAGTGCCAGTGGCAAAGACAAACTGTAGAGAACAAATGTACCTTGTTTGTAAACAGAGTTTACAAAGATAAACCGGTTCATCTCCCATATGTGTTTTCCAGCTGGAGCTCATAAGCAATTTCCCCGGAGTTCAGGCTTCAGTGTGGGGGCATCCCCCCTGCAGATTAAGCCTTGCTGCCTTAATGCATAACACACCTCTAGATTAGGTTACAGTATGGCTCTACATGCTGCTAGGAGAGGGTCTGCCCTGGAAAAGGTGTAACTACAAGGATCCTTCTATACCCCCATCCCATTTCTTGCCTCCTCCTGAGAGTTATTGCAGACACTTCTGAATATAACCATAAAAGTGGTCTGTAGATTTCTTACTCGACTTTAGTCCTGGATAAGTAGTGACATCCCTGCCCAGGCACCAGGTTATACTGTTCCCTGTACTTCCCTGTTACATACTCTTGGTTAAAATACATGGAACTGAACAGATTCTGTGACACAGAGCAGCAATAGTGGGCCACTAGTTAAAGAGTAGTAACATTTGACCAATACCAAACTTCAGCAGGTCTTTTTGTCACCCTGTGAAAATTAAGATATGTCTGGGTATGAAAAGCTGTTTGGGTCTAAATATATTTTGCTGTAATTTTTAAAGATAGGTTTGTAAGGCTGAGTTACTGGGTAGCACCCAAAGCAGAGCAAGTGCCTGCTTGGTTGCTGGTTCTGGAAATAGCTTTTCATATAACCTAAGGTGACCAGCTGTTCTGGTTTGCCTGGGACTGAAGGGTTTCCCAGGTTGTGGGATATCTGGTGCTAGAATTAGGAGAGTGTGAGGAAAACCGGGAAGAGCTTGTCACCCTAATAATAGCTGATGGGTTGACAAAGTTACCTAAGAGAAACTCTTGCACAGGCACAAAATTGTACCAGACCATTTGTTTGAACTCTGTGTGTTGACTCCATGTAGATTTTCTTTGGCATATTTATATGTCTATGTCTCATCTTCATATATTTTATATCTATATCCACACATTGCTATTTGATTGAGCCATATGAAATTCTCAAATATTCAACAATTTTTGATCACCCTTCCTCCCAAACCCAGCTTTTCATACAGTTCAACCTATTTTTAATATATCTGTTTTTCCAGGCTGTGTGTTGAGTACTTTACATGTATTAATTTATTTAATTATCCTAACAGCCTTTGGAAATTAAGTGTTGTTACACCATCTAGTAACAACAAAGAGGTTAACTTCAGCATGACACATAGCAAATAGCACTAAATTAAATTCTATATTTTCATTACCCACTGAAGACTAAGTATCTCTAATACTTATCACAAATTTGCAAGGTAGGGATTTATTGTGCTTATTTGATAGATTAGAAAATGAGATGAGGGTCTCCTGGGTGGTTCAGTCAGTTAAGTGTTGGACTCTTGATTTTGGCTCAGGTCACGATCTCATAGTCATGGGATTAAACTCCACATTTGGCTCCATGCTTAACGTGGAGCCTGCTTGGGATTTTCTTTCTTTCTCTTTCTCTCTCTCTCCCCCCCTACCCCTCGCCACTTGCATTTTCTCTCTCTCTCTCTCTCTAAAGAAAAATATGGTTTTAAAAAAGTTTTAAAAAAAGAAAGAAAATGAGATGAAGAGAAATTACACAATGTACTCAAGACTACACAGCTTTCTTTGAACAGCATATCCTTATTTTATGCTTCCCTTCACTGGGCCAATTTTCTTCTCGAAAGGTGCTAGCTTCAAGAATGACTCTGATCTCCATGCATTTAATCAAATATAGTTGTGTCTCAACATTTTGTCATGAAAATTTTCACACATATAAAAACTGGAAAAAACTGTATAGTGAACATCCTTATTTCCATGGTCTGAATTCTATAACTGTTAATAATTCAGCACATTCGCTTAATCACATATCTGTCTATATGAGCATCTGTCTAACCATCAAACCATCTTAGTTTTTGGATGTATTTCTTAACTTTTTTTTTAATTTTTATTTTTTTAATTTTTTTTTTGAGACAGAGAGAGACAGAGCATGAACGGGGGAGGGGCAGAGAGAGAGAGGGAGACACAGAATCGTAGAGCCCGGCATGGGGCTCGAATTCACGGACCACGAGATCGTGACCTGAGCTGAAGTCGGACGCTTAACCGACTGAGCCACCCAGGCGCCCCTGGATGTATTTCAAAGTGAGTTGCAGACATCAGTACCCTTCACCCCTAAACATTTCAGCATGGATATCATAGGCAAAAGTTCAATATTAATTTATAGACTTTTTTAAAAGGTAAAATTTACATATTGTGAAACACCTTATAATTAAATGTATGATTTGATGACTTCTGACACATGCATACACTTGTGTAACAGTCCAAACTCTAGATATGGAATATTTCCATTACCCCAGAAGGTTCTTTAACACACCTCTGTAGCCAATCCTTGCTGCCTACTCCACCTCCACAGGCAACAGATGCTCTGATTTTGTTCACCATATATTACTTTCATCTGCTCTAGAACTTCATACAGTAAAAACTAGTTTATGTAAGACCTCTTTCACCCAGCATAAATTTTTTGAGATTTATACATGGTTTGGCACGAATCAGTAGTTTAATTATTTTCATTGTATTATCAAATGAACATAGCCCAATCTGTTTATCCATTTTCCTCTTGATGAACAGAGGAATGGGTTGTAAATGGGTTGCTTCCAGTTTTTTACTATTATGAATAAAGCTGCAATGAACATTCTTTTTATAAGTCTTTGTATATACATACGCTTTCATTTCTGTTGGTAAAAACCGAGACTTGGAACTGCTCAATCACAGGCAGGTATATGTTGAATTTTATAAGAAGTTGCCAGAACTTTTGCCAAAAAGGCTGTACCCCACCAGTAATGTATGAGAGTTTTGGGTTGTTTCATGTCCAAGGTAGGATTTACATCTGCCATTTTCTTATTTGCTTTCTTTTTTGTTCCCATATTTTTCCATACTGCTTTCTATTTTGTTAACCATATATTTCCTAATGTACCAAATTAATTCTCTTCTTTTACTATTTTTTTGAGTTATTATCTTATTAGTTGCCCTAGGAATTATAATTTATATCTTAAACATGCTAGTTCTAATTCATACTAAGTCAATTTCAACAGTATACAAAAATTTAACTTTTATATAGCTCTATTCCTTCCTTACTCCTTTGGGGATTTGTTGTTGTTGTTGTTGTTGCGCTGTTTTTCAGTTTTGTTTTGTTTTAGAGAGACAGCGTGTGAGCAGGGAAGCCCTCTTTCTTTATTCCTTTGTACCACTGCTGTATTCAAATTATATCTTTATACATTGCATGCCCATCAATACAAATTTATAATCATTGCTCTTTAAAGTTGTCTTTTAAACAAGGTAGGATTATGGGCCACCTATGTGGCTCAGTCTATTGAGTGCCCGACTCTTATTTGTGATCAGGTCATGATCCTAGAGTCATGGGATCCAGACCCCATGAAGCTCCATGCTGAGCATGGAGCCTGCTTAAGATTCTCGCTCTCTCTCTCTCTCTCTCTCTCTCCCTCTGCTCCTCTCCCCCACTCACTCTCTCTCTGTCTCAAAAAATAAATAAAAATTAAAAAAAATACCTTAAATCAGAAAAGACTACCAAAAAAGAGGTAAAACCAGAAAACAGATTTATAATGCCCTTTATTTATGTAGTTATTGTTTCCAATTCTTATTTCTTTACACAGATTCCATTTACTATCTAGAGTCTTTTCATTTCAGATTAAGGGACTCTCTTGAGCATTTCTTGTAGAGCATGTTTTCTAGTAACAAACTTGCTCAGTTTCTGCTTATTTGGGTATGTGTTAGTTTCCTTATTTTTGTAGGATGATTTTGCTGGATATTGAATTCTTATTTGACAGCTCTTTGAATATTTTATGCTACTGCTTTCTGGTCTTCATGGTTTCTGATAAAAAGTCAGCTATTAATTTTATTGATGAACATTTATATATGATGAGTTGTTCTCTTCCAACTTTCAAGATTCTCTCTTTTTCTTTCTTCAGATTGATTATGATGTGTCTGGGTTTGTACATCTTTGAGATTATTTTACTTGGACCTTGTTGAGCTTCTTAGATATGTAGATTAATGGTTTTCATCATATTTGGGGTCGGTTTTGATAGTTATTCTTCAAATTTCTTTTTTCCCCTTTCTTACCTCTCCTTTTGGGACTCCCAGTATGTGTGTTAGTATGCTTGATAGATAATGCCCCACAAGTCTATGCAGTTCTGAAATTTTTTTTCATTCTTATTTCTGTTCCTAAGACTATACAATCTTACTTGACCTATCTTCAAGTTCACTGATTTTTAAATCCACCACCTCGATGTGTTCTCCCATTAAATTTTTCATTTGAGTGTTTATACTTTTCAACTTCATAATTTCTATTTGTTTATTTTATCATTTATATTTCTTTATTGATATTCTCTATTTGATGTGACATTGTTTTCAATTTTTCATTTTATCCTTTGGACATGGTTTCCTCTGGTTCTTTGAACATACTTAAAATACCTCATTTAAAATTTTGTCTAATAAATCTCACATCTGGGTTCCTCAAAACTGTTTCATTTCTATTGACTGCTTTTTCTCCTAGAAAAAAAAGGCTGTATTGGTCAGAGTTCTCCATAGAAACAGAAGCAGCATATATCCTATATATGCTATTGCTACCTTTAATTTAACCCAAGTTCAGTTGCCACATGCAACCTCATAAGCGAGGCCATGTTCCCTTCTGTTTCCACTTTTTTACTTGTCTCTCACTTTGGTCCTTGCCCTTAAGGATTGGATTCAGCCCTCGTAACCTTCTAAGGCGTCCACCTGAGAACTGCAGATCGTCACATTAATGATGTTAACAGTCACTTCTTTCTGGTCTTGCTCACTCCATAGACTATCCTGAGCTACAACTCCTATTGAGCATCTTGGCTCATGTTTAATATAGCCCACACTCTACCCATTTATTCATTTCTGACTTTCATTCCTCTTAAATTTACTGGAAGGAGCTATTAAGCTCCCTCGATAATTTTTATCAGAAAGAACAGTCATACTTTCTCAATCACGGGCCCCATCCTGTATTTTCTTGTTTCCCTTTCCAAAATGTTTTTTTTTTCTTTCACAATTGTAAGATAAGAGACACAATGCTTGTATTTTCCACGTAAGAACTATTATTCATATTCATATTGGTGCTGCTGAAAGACTCCCTTTTGAATCTTTTTGGTTCTCACTCAAAAAACCACTCACTTTTCGATTTCTCTTTTTGTTTCTTCACTTATGTGCATAACAATTGTATGTCTTAGGTCTAGATATACAAGCTAAACCCCACCAATATGTAGAGTAAATATTTCAAGAACTGGTTATTTAAAATTGTTAGCAAAAAATTCAAACTAGTAAGACCTTTTTTTTTTCTACATCCTTCTCTGAATTTGAAGATGTGTCATATAACACATATCTGAGATAGTGTGGGGGCAGCCTGGGAATGGTAACTGTGTTCCTAAAACAACAGAGATGTCATGTAGCACTTTGGTTTAGATAAGTGAACATTTGAGCTGAGGACAAGATGTAGGCAGAGGATACTAAAGCTCCAACTAATTAGGGAGTTATCACTTGAAAAGTTACATAGCTCTGGGTCAGTGAAGTAACAGCTATCAAAGGAAACTTCTGGGAGCCATCTTGCTTTCATTTCACTATCTTCTGATGACAGAATAAGCAGTATGATATGGTAGCGTGTTCCCTGAAGTTCACTGCCCTTTCCATATCAGTGCCAAAATAAAAAGATCATGAAGAAACAGACAAAAACATTCTAATAGTTTGAAATGCTTCTGACTTTTAAATGGATTTTATAAGAATTAACTAACTCCTTTCAAATAACATAAAACTAATTCTTGTAGATGATACAAGCAAACAGTGTCTATTGCTCATTAATGGGCCAAAATATATTCAGGATGATTTGGACATTTGTTTGTCTCTGTCATATAAGGACTTTCCTAATAGCCATAGGAAATCAGAGCAAAAGAGGGTGGGATAATCCTTCCATCCTTTTTGCATCCTTTTTATTTCTAAACGTTATGTAGGAATAAAGGATCTGTAAAATTCCATTCTCTTTTTTTATTTCAGATATATCATGATGATTTCCAATGTGCAAAGTATTGATGTATGTTTTGGGGACACATACACACACACATACATACACACTAAACCCATTCCTTATGAAACTTAACAACCTAAAATATGGTTGTAAAATATGAACATTTGATAACTAAATTCAGTATAGAAATTAAGATGAAAAAAAAATTATTTGGGGATGCAGTAGTCAGGATTTCACTTGAAAGATTATTCCTTCAAGGAAATTCTTAAAGGGGTGCCTGGGTGGCTCAGTCGGTTAAGCACCTGACTCTTGATTTCGGCTCAGGTCATGATCTCACAGTTTGTGGGTTTGAGCCCCACATTGGGCTCCATGCTGGCAGTGCAGAGCTTACTTGGGATTCTCTCTCTCTGCCCCTCTCCTGTCCATGCTTGCTCTCTATCTCTTAAAATAAACAAATAAATTTTTAAAAAAAGAAAAAAAAAGAAAATTCTTCAAGGTATTCCTTGAAAGACTAACACATTTAGAGGTAAATGGCCATAGCACAAACCAAAACTGGAGGCTGATGCATATAGAGGCCCAGCCTTGCTGTAATAAGGGGTTCACACAGGGGAGCCGTGGGAGGGAGCCTAAGCTGAGGCCATGCTGTACTTATAAACTGGCTGAGTTCTTCGTACTTCCGGAGCCTTGAGCAGCAGTAGTACCATTGCAGAGGTGTCCCTGTCATTTGTGCAGCATGCTCCTTCATGGCAGACTTTTCACTGCTTCTTAACTTCTCCCCTACCCACCTTCTCCTGGCCATTGCCTCTCCTTGCTGGCCTCATCTAGCACCTCCTTCCCCTGTCACAGTCCATTTCATTTGATCATTCAAATGGATACAATTGAATCTTTTCATATAATGGAACATTTTTTATATTGAATCTTTCCTCATTGAACAAAATTGAGGCAGCTCCCCAAATCATACAACCATAGCAAGATTTTAAAAAATAAAGACATTGGGGGGACTTATTTTCAATAAATAAAGCCAAAGGCAAAAATAAAGGTGGAATTGTAACTATGCCCAGTGAGTTTTAAATTTGGCTCTGAGCTTTTTAGCAACAGAAGAGGAGAGCAGTATTTGTAAGATTCACACACCCTATGACATTTTAATCTATAGGTGATTATTTTGATATAATCAAAAATCTCCATTAAGTATACTGGGATTAAAATAGAAAACAATTTAAAAAAAAAAAAAAAAACCTCAAGACTGGAAAACACACACACACACACACACACACACACACACACACACAGCCTGAATTCTAGTCCTAGCTCTCCCAGTAATTGCTGCTGCTATCAGTCACTTAATCTCATTAGGTCTCAGTTTTCTCATATATAAAAAAGGGACTCCATTTGAAGAGGTAATGAAGTCTTTCCAGCCCTAACAAGGGCCAGCCTGGCCCCTTGAGCTTCTTAATAGCTGTCAAGTATGAATCTTCTAAAGCCAAGCCCTCTGAGTTCAAATGCTAGCTCTCCTCCTTTCTAGCTGTGTACACTTGAACAAATGATTTAAGCAGTTTTAAGGGTTAAAATACATACAAAACAGCACATTACCCAACAACCAATAATTCCTCAGTAAATGTTAACTCTTAGCCCCATTAACTACTGGGTGGGCAGCTCAGTAACGTGCACAGAAAAGACGTAAGTAATGACAGCATCATTGGAAACGTTTCTCCATGCTACTTGGTAACCTATAATATAAATGAACAGAGGAACATAGTTTTTTAGCCAGTAACTTTCAGAATCTATTAACCTGAGACTCAAAGTCAGAAATATAATTTATATCCGGATCTGCTATACACATATGCATATAAACATATAAAAACAAAATTTCACAAAACAAATTTAACCCTTACTATGTGTTTTGCACTTTGATCCATCCTATCTTATCCTATTATCCTATCCTATTTTCTAATACTGGTTCCTAGCCACTAAATTGATTGTATCACGTAATAATGGCTCTCAACCCAATAGGTCACATTTAGCTTTGAGTAAAAAGATGCATATTCTGGTCCAACAAGATTGAAACAGGCTCACAGGTACTTAGGGTCCAGGGAGAGAGGAAAAGCTACTTCCACCGGCTCTGATGTCAGTTTCAGTCCCCCCTCCCCTTCCCCCCCTTCCCCCCTCCCCTCTCCCCCCTTCCTCCCTCCCCCCTCCCCCCCGCCCACATCCCTATCCCTGCCACACCCGCCACTAAGAAAAACACTAGTTATGCTTTAGCCAACTCGTAATGTGTAGATA
Organism: Panthera uncia; assembly: GCF_023721935.1. Lineage (NCBI taxonomy): Eukaryota > Metazoa > Chordata > Mammalia > Carnivora > Felidae > Panthera > Panthera uncia. The sequence goes on from NW_026057580.1 coordinate 45,738,613, forward strand.
CAAGCAACTCATTTCACTTTTACCCAGACTCTAAGATAAAACTTTCCATCATCAGATGTAGGAGTGAAGTGATCCCTTAAATATTTGTAGTTCTCATTCTACCGGGTTTTCAGTGTCTCACTTATCACCGGGTTAAAAGTGCAATCAGAGAGTGTGGCTTTTCCTGGCGTGCTGTCTAGCGGCACCACCACCCCACACCAACTCGTAAGTGGTCCTCGTCAGCACACACCACATTTTTCATACTGGCAATTTTGCTTTCAGCTGATGAAGTACTTCACCGTCTTGCTATTTGGGTAACATCGAAAAGATACTATGGTAAAGACCAAAGTGCAGACAATGGTATGGTGATTCCACAAATAAATCATGATGATGTGATAATATGCTTCACTTCTAAGTCTTCTACGAAGATTGGCTACATCCTTACCCAAAGGATAATTTTGAGAAACATCTTCAAGTGCAGACAGGGCATGATGCCAAGGGAAGAACAAGAGGCCTGCGGGGTTCACCCGAGATCCCTGGGTCCAGAACAGAGAAGCAGCGTTTTGAGGCAAAACTATGTCACTATGTAGCTTACTCTTCTCAGAATTGTCTCATATTTATCCCTCACGTCCAAAGAAAACACCCCGAGGTTTTTAAAATATCTTCTGTTCAATTCAACATGTTCCTTCTTTCAACTTCCCGAAGTTATTTAACGTGTTCCTTCTATATGTGAAGGCCTTTTCTAGGCTCGGTGAGGGATAGAGAAGAGCTATAGAACATGACCCCTGCTCTGACGGGGACCGGGAAAATTACAACTAGCATTTGCAAGCACTTCCTACGTGCCAGGCGTTGAGCATTTCCTCATTTGACTCCTATTCTGAGACGTACATACTATTATTACCTCATGTTCCAGATGAAAACCCTGAAGTTTAGAATCTAAGTCTGTCACGGAAAAGTAAGGATTCAAACTCAAGCAGGCTGACTCCAGAGCCCACACTCTTTCCCATGATGCATACAGGGGATGAAAAACTCAACTAAAGGTTGCAGTCTGATGGACCAAAGAGCCGGTGCCAATCACTGCCCAGAGACAGCTGAATAAGGGGATTTTTTTTTCTTATTTGGGTACTCCTAGATACACAACAGCCCAGAGTATTTTGAGGAAATACAAAAAAAAAGGTCCTACGTAAAAGAGATTTAGTGTTACACAGATTGATAAGTATGTCCTTTCCTCCTTTCATGCATACTAACATGGAGTTTTTCTGCTCTTTAGTATGAGCCACAGGATTGGAAGGTTTTTCAGAGAAAAAAGGGTATGGCTTACGTTCTAGATTGATTGCAAAATGTGTCCTTATCCAGAGTTGACTATGTTGATAATGTCATGTAGGCACCCTGGCCACTTTCAGATAGCATTACTTCACTGTATTATGTTCAAGGTCCAAGAGAGGTGTCCACCTTTTCTCTACATTTCTATTTAGAATAGCTCTGTTAGCTAAGTGGATGTTAACGTTTCTGCTTTCCCAGACATGTAAATTTGGATTTCCAAGAAATTCATGCAAGGAAATACCTTGCTCTTACTCACTGAAGTATGCTAAGAAAGAAAGAAAGGTGGAAAGAAAGAAAGGTAGAAATAAAGGTAGAAAGAAAAAGGAAGGAAAGAAAGAAAGAAAGAAAGAAAGAAAAGAAAAGAAAGAAAGGAAGAAAGAAAGAAAGAAAGAAAAAGAAAGAAAGAAAGAAAGAAAAGAAAGGAAGAGAAAAGAAAAGAAGAGAAAGGCAGAATATTCTATCAGGAGAGAGTTATGTACATAATATGATGGTCTTTCCAGGCTGCTGGTCAATCAGGCAATATGGGCACGGGTGAGTGCTGAAGGAACTGATCTACCTAGAGATTCTCAAGGATGAACTTGCCTCTTTGGGGCCTACAAAGCATAAGTCTGTCATAGATGAGACATATTTCATGCTAAGCTGTTAAAACCACAAGACTACTATTACTCCTGGAGCAGCAGTCATTTCTCAGACCTTAGTCTGGGATCTCTTGGTTCAGAGACACTTATAGAGCTCACAAAAATGCAGATTCCTGGGAGGCTGCCTGACATCCTAGGTGAGGCACTGGAATCCACATTTTAAACAAGCTTCTCAAGTGACCACATTTGAGAAATGCTAGTCTCAACAGTAGCGCTGTGAGTGCTGTGACGTGCCAGTGTGTTTTCAAGAAACATTTTGAGAAATTACAAAATATTCATCAGTGGTTTTCAAAGCAATTTCCATAGAATAACAATCCCAAGAGATGGTTTATAATAAGCAATTTCCATGGTCAAATAAGTTTCAGGACATTTCTTCCAATACACCTCCTCTTAAAGGCTTTAATATGCATGTTAAAGGTTCTGAGAAGTCCTGCAGGGAAAAAACCTGTTTAACAACACAAAGGTTTCCCAAATAGATTTCACCACAGGACTCTTCTTTGGAATAACACTTGCTAATTTTCCATAGAACTAGGATTTTTCAGGCTGCTTTGGGGAAATGCTGGTGAAAGGCTAATGGCAGAATTTCTAGAGAAGATGAACTAAGTCTGGAGATGCAGGGTCCCTGCTTTAATCCCCCCTTTTAAGGAATCCTTACAGAAAGGTGAGAAACCTCACAGCTTATTAATTGCAGTTCACATCTGTGTGGTTTTTATAGTTCCATAGACCCCTTCTCACACCTTTTCTCACTAAGGAAAAATCTTCATATGATTCCTGTGAGCCGAGCAGATCAGGTATTATTATCTCCATATCACAAGTGAATACATACATTCATGGAAGGTGAAGAGTTTGTTTACCTAGGTTGTCCATCTCCACATCGTGTGCTTTCTTCAAAACATGAGAGCTTTTGATGACCTGGCAGCTAAGGTTCTAAGAATATATCAGCCTGTAGCATTTTGCTAAATTCACTAATAATGTTTTATCTTTTTTATGGGAATAGTGATGATACTGACTGGTCACTGGTAGAAAGAGCTGTGACTTATTTTTCCAATAGCGGGATGAATTAACTTGAACTCAGACTCCCCTGCTTCTTCTCTCCTGCATCCTATAGAGTCCAGTGGCCCAGGTTATGACATAGAGTGAGCCATGGCTGGAGGTGAATTTGTAATTGGGAAGTTATTTTCATCCATGCAATTTTACTTGGCCCTCATAAGACATGGACTAAATTATTTCTAAGCCATGCCCTGACTGCATGAGTTAACATATTCCATTGATAAAACTATATTTCTTATAGCAAATAAAACCTATGGCTTTCATGAGTTATTACCCTACTACCTTTGTTCTTTTATTTTTAGGACTTTTCCCCCCTGTGTTTCCATAGCTTAACTTCTCTAGGGTGTATTCTAACTTCTTCTAGTATCAAGACTTATGAACTTTCATTCACTAGCATGACTACCAAAACAATATTTAGACTGATGGCTAAATTTTAAGATTCCATGTTTAAATACATTTGCAACAAACCACTCTAAATAGTGAGCATACATCTGGGTGTACCTGGGAAAGTTTTCTGCCTCTCCAACATCCTTGATAATGTGGCTGAATAACACATTCCTAGATTTAATATATCTTCCCCCGCCCTCTCTCATCCATCATCTCCCATTAAATCTTGATGTTTGTGACAAATTTGGGATAAGACTATAGACAGGTGTACATTTCAATAATTATTGAACATGTAGAATTAAACAAATTTCCCCCAAGTTTTAGTTTCTAAATATTTTTTTCAATATCAACAAGTTTACCTACTTGTACATAGCAACTCCTTTTCTTCTAAATTTAACTGAGCCTTATTTTCTTAGGTTTTTAAACTATTAAACATGCAGACATTTCTAGAAACACTCCGTGTTCCACCCCAACTCTGTAATCTGTTTTGTTATAACTGATCCAGAGAAAATAAAAATGCATCGTGTTTGAAGTCTACAGCATTCGAGGGTAAACTGTGTCTCACTTTGAGTCACATTATACGTTCATTGTATCTAGAAAAACAATTTGGATAATAAAAGTGCCAAATGTTAACTTAAGCTATAAACATATAGTGGCATATTTACATCATGCATCAAACTTTTCTAGATTTTCTTTCTTAATGCTTCTCATCTTGCACTAAAATTCTTAACCCATTTGTTTCATGATTTATGGGATAGATTAATTATTTTTGATTAATAAAAATTGGAAACTTTAATTGGACCCTATTTGAGGTTTGGTTGCATTAAATGAATCTACTGGTGATCAAAAATGTATTTTTAAAGGGAGTTTAGGCTAATATATCAACAAATGAGGAGCTATAAACATGATTAATATACACATTAGACTTTCCTTATCACATTTTGCTGGCAGTTTTTATCCGGTCACAGCTAAAATTCCATTGAGTTCTTTCTCCTTTTGTATAAAATACAGATTATGTGGAGACAGCAGTCTGAGCAACTGGAGTTTCATCTTGTCTGCCCATTAATTATTAATGCTGTTTCAGTACTTCTTATCTATCACTGCTGAGAGATGGAGGGCTGTATTTTTATAGTCAGTTTCCAGTAAAAAAAAAAAAAAAAAAAAAAAAAAACAGGCTGGGATGGTGCCTCTGCACTTGGCCATAGAGAAAGGACCAAAAGTACTTTCATTTTTATGAAACTGTTAAAAAGGAATGTTCTAACTCACTAATTTTACACTTATCCTGAAGGATACTATGATTTTTGATGAGTAAACAAAAGCTGAGAAATGTAAACGTCTATTTTGACATCTTTTTCAAAATACGGTGATTTTAAGTTTGAATTCAGGCCAGCCTGAATATTGCAGATTGTGCGTTGCCCAAGTGGCACTGATAGATCCATGTGAGTGGAATTTAGCTTTATGTCTCCATTACTTGAGTAATGGACTTAATGCTCCTGCAGTACAACGTTGTGATTTAGAGCCCAGGCTGAAAGGCAAGGCACGCTGGCAAGGCGACTTTGGCAAGTGACTTACTGTGCTAAGTCTCAACTCCCTCATCTGTATGAGGATACCTTTTTCACAGGGTGGTGAAAGGATTAAATAAAACACACCAGTTAAAGCAGGTTCCAGTCAATGGCAGTAAACCCTGAAACTCATTGCTTTTGTCTGTTTTCTTTACTAAAATCAGTGGAATGAATAACCCTAATTTTCAACAGGAAATAAAACAAAAACAGAAAAAGTTGATTCAAAGAGTATTTCTACAACTTCAAGCGGGGGCTGGGAGGGAGTGAGGTGAAAAAAGGTGTAAGTAAAGTTCCAAGACTAGCAGTTCTAACAAATAATAGAAAAGCAGAAGATTTGACTTACTAAGTAGAACAGGTTTTGGGATATCAAGACGCTTTTCTACAATTACTTGATGACCCTAAATAGATCACATGAAATTCCCTTTCATGTTCGATTTCTCCTTTATTAAATGTACTGAGGATACAATGCAATACGAATGTATTGTACTTGTTATTAGTGAGTGTGTGGAACACCTCAGAGCACATGAGAAAATGCATCTTTCACACATACTTGCGTCACTCTGAACATGTACACCTATGATAACAGCATTCTGCCGAGAATAAGTGCGTCAGAGACCACTCATTGTCCAGCAGGATCCGTTATCCTTGCCACCCACCACCCTCACCCCCTGCCCCAGTTCTAGGGGCACTTATAGCTACTCAACCAGAGAACTCCTCTGTAGGTCCCCCTTATAACCAGGTGTGACCAGGGGACTGTTATTGCCATTTAAATGAGAGCACAAGTGGTGTATGTAACTTCTGAGTCACATCCTTAGAGAGAAAGCTGCTTGTACTCCTTGTCTTCTCCCCTTGCCACAGGCTGGGATTGGGGTAATGACCTACTTCAACCATGAGGACAGGGTAAAATCCCAGGAATTTGCAAATTAACCAAATAGAAGGGACCTGAATCACTGGATGACCTTGAGGAAAAGAGGCACCTAGCTATCTATTCTATGGACTGTAATGTAGAAAAGAAATAAACTTCTGTAGTCTTAGATTCATTCCACTTGGAGTTCATTTTTTGCAGCACGTTACCTTAACCCTAACTAAACAGTGGGCCACATCCTTCCCAGGCAGTAGGGCTCTTGCTGTGGATGATTAATGTGTATTTGTAACTTGAAAGAGTTGACCTGCTTCACGATGCAAATGGCTCTGGTCAATCATTATGATTTACAGCAGAATGTAGGTAATAGTTCAAAAAATAAAATCGTTAAATTTTGTGGCCATTTGTTTCTTCCTTATCCTTTATTGTTAAAGGAACAAAGAGATGAAGGAAGAAAAACTGAGGACCATACAAACAAAGATTGCTTGCTGACACTGTCCTGGCTTTTGTGACAAGAATAGCTTTTAGGGACTCTGGGACAGAAAGCAATACTGTCAAGTGTAACATGCACGACAGCTGTTCGATACCAAAAAAGCACCGAAGGGTTCCTAACTCCTTTTTCCTCACATACCACTAATTCTCAGATGACTCTGTGATTTTTTTTTTTTTGTATCACAGTGGTGGTTTACCAGCCAATAGAAACACAGTATTAGTCCACGTACTAGTATTAACAAAACCTTAAGCTAGAATGAGAACTAAATGTCTTTGAGCAGTCTGTACTGAACCTAATATGTGACTTACTATGATAAAAAGTCATGATATTATAAAGAAGTATGTTTTCACCTTAAAAGCATGGGCCTAATTCGCTGCCCATATCTCAAAAGTTTAACATAATTTTTCTAGTCAGGTAATGGTTTGGTTTAGGCCAATGTAGTGGGTTCACCTTACTTTCCTTTATAATGTGCAGCTGGGAGACACTTGTAACTCTCTTCCCAGCCAGGGGGATCACGTGAAACTAACTGACTCACATTTGGCTTTAACAGAAAAATAAAGTCTAAGTAACTGAGCTAACCACACCAGCTATGTTAGAATAGAAACATATGCAGTACCCCCAATGTCTTGCTTGATTTGCTGTTACCATCATTCTAGCACTTCACAAGAAGTGAAGAAAAGGAATATCACATGTACATAGATCATAGGGTGGGCATTAATGGTTAATTGCCAGTTCATATCTTTGTGAAAAATACTCTCAAATTATGGCATACTCTTCCTATGGGACACTGCTGAACAAATAATGGCCATCTCAGTGTTCTATGGTGTATCCATGGTCTAAGAATTACTCAGGGACAAAATTTATATGTTAGGTTTTAACTAACAAGTGATCTTCCTGCTCTGATTAAACATATGCTTTTACCAATACCTCACAACTGATGTTTCCGAAAGACACTAGAAGTCTCATGCAAGTACTGATTGAGCTGTTGCTGAATTCCTGAGTACATGGTTTTTCTTTGTAACATCTGAATTGATTTGACTGGTGAAGCTATCGTCAACCTCTACAGTGTGGTAGTGAGAGATCTGGCTCTGTGACAGAAAGAACCAAATCAGGAAATGAGGGAAAATAACAACCTAGGGAATAATGGCTGAAAGAAGGACATTAATACTAAATAATGAAGAAGAATGTAAACAGATAAGAGATTCAGAGAGCCCTAGATCTTTAAAAGGCTGAAAGAGGGATGGCAAAGATAAAAAATGATAAGACTTGTCAAGAAGAACAAAGTCAATGTGTGTACGTTATTCAGTTTAAGGAATTAGAGTCACAAGGTCAAGTGTGGGTAACATTAAATATGAATAATGAGGAATAAAATAAGTAAAAAGCAAACTAGTTTCATAAATCAATTCCAGAGCAACCAGGCTAAGGGAGGAAAAAGAAGAACAGAGGATAACCCACTGTAGCCTGTTGAAATGTCAAGATCTATTACCAATTACTAAATATCGATGCGTTCGTGCAAAATCCTAGTGTTTGGGGTCACAAAACAGTGCATTCCATTGACCAGTGGGAACTAGAGAATTTGCACTTTGAAGTGTATTTAAGCAAAACATAATAAAACAAAACAAAAAACACTGGCATTTGTAGCAGGAGGGAAACGTATGTTAGAGGGTAGGTGGAGAGCAGGAACTCATGAGCCCTCATTGCAGTGCACTGTCCCAGGATGGCCTGTGAGCCAGCCTTGGAGGGGACCCCATTTCTGCCTCTTTGGCTGTATAGACAATACCGAGAAGAAGCTGCTATAAAGGACAAGCAAAAGGGGAAGGTCTGGAATGAAGATTTGGGCAAGAGTCCATACGCCAAGGTTAAGGGCCAGAGCTCTTGCTCTCTATGCTCTCCCACTGGGAGCTGTACAGGCGGGAGGAACAGGGATGGGCCCCTTGAGGAAGGAGGGGGACACTGGAGTTGGCCACTAACAACAGATTAAAGCCCAATGTAAACAGTGTGCCGGACACATGTGGGTCGCAGAGAGAGTGGTGATGAATAAGCATATATCCAGACAAGGACTTCAAACAGGAGGAGGCTGAGCAGTGATGAAAATGATTCAGTGCCGTCAGAAATGACTCACAAGAGGCACAGAATGTGAAGAAAATAAAGAGGAAGTGTCTACATTTATCAAAGCACTCGACAAAGAATAGGGGGATACACAATTAGGGAAAACAAATCATTGGGACAGGGAAAGGGAAAGGAGAGGGGCTGTGGGCAGTGTGAGATGAGGAAATCCAGTGATGTAAGGGCAGCACTATAATACACTGGATTAATCCACTCTCTCTGAATTGTAGTGAACACAAACTAATCTTCCGGCTCCGGTGTTTATTCAATCCAAGGGAATGCTGACTCTGTTGGGCGAGTACTGGGCTCTACCTGCTTTGCAATCATTTCCATTCCCAGGCTTCTTCTCCCTTTAGGGAAAGCTGATATCCAGCAGGTACATACGGCCAGACAGACCAGGTGTTTATAGTGCCCATGTTACACCTACAAGGGAAGTGTTTATACCCATACACCATGGCTATATGCTTTATCACCCCTACTTTCTTTATTTAAAAAATTTTTTAATTTTTTAATGTTTCATTTTTTTAATTTTTTAATTTTTAAATTGTTTAAATTTTAAATTGTTTAATGTTTGTTTATTTATTTATTTTGTAAAATGTTTATTTATTTTTGAGAGAGACAGAGACAGAGCATGAGTGGGGGAGAGGCGGAGAGAGAGGGAGACACAGGCTCCAGGCTGTGAGCTGTCAGCACACAGCCCGACGTAGGTCTCAAACTCACAGACCATGAGATCATGACCTGAGCTGAAGTCGGATGCCCAACCAACTGAGCCACCCAAGCGCCCCAATGTTTATTTATTTTTTAGAGAGAGAGACAGAGAGACAGAGAGCTCGAGCAGGGGAGGAGCAGAGAGGGAGACACAGAATCTGAAGCAGGCTCTAGGCTCTGAGCGGTCAGCACAGAGCCTGACGTGGGGCTCGAATTCATGACCTGAGCTGAAGTCAGATGCTTAACCGACTGAGCCACCCAGGTGCCTCTATCACCCTTACTTTCAGTTATTCTCTGATAATATTCTGAACTCATTTGAGCTAAACTTTTTTAAATGATATAATTAACATTTATGTTTTTGGATTAACTGTTCTAATTTTGATATCTATCTCTTTTTTTCTTTTTTCCCCTTGGTCCTACTCAATCTTTCTAAACTACCTCTTGTATCATGTTTTCCATGTTTTGAAATGGCTAGAGGGAACAGAGCTCCCCACCGACTTAACAATGAACCCGGAGTGTGAGTGAGGAGAAAAAAGCCAAAACAAACTTGGGTTTTGTTAGGTCACTGAGGTTTCAGGGTGAATTTGTTACTGCAGTACATACCCTAGCCTGTGCTAACATTTATATGATGTTCACTGTGAATCAGGACCTACAGCCTTCAGAGTTTTATTCACCGAGATATATTCACAGGATTAGCATCATATGTGCTTTTTTATCCCTATTCAAGGTTTTCTGACCTTGAATCAGATTGGGTCGGTTTTCCCAGTCTGTATTTTATAAATGAGAGATTCAGTTTGTTTACCACTCTTTCAGGTATTGAATATATGAACTTATTTAAAAAGTGGTCACTTTTTATATATAAAACAAAACTCTTGGCTACAAACTGTTGACTATAATTCTACACTGTAGACATACATATATGAGCAAGTATCATTTTTAAAAAACTTCAAAACATTCTTCTAGGCAGGAGCAAATGAAGAGTTCAATTTGGCAGATGTTAGGCCTAGAGAAACAAGACAGAAAGGGATGGCCAAGGCCAGGGAGTCCTGCTTGTTTAAGGCCAGAATGCCAGCAGGTGGGCATGGACGTCAGTGGCTCCTTCTCCAAAAGATGGAAGGATACCTCTGCATTTGGCTGCAACCAGGCTCAGGTAAACACATTTTCCCCCCATAGCTTTTGGACTAGTGTTTATTTTGATACAGTGGTTTACAGCTTTTGAAAAAGGAAGTGTGATTTAAAACTCTACCATGCCAGTCTACCAAAGCTAGGGTAAAATATCTCAGAATGTGAAACCCTGTGGTCTGGCACTGGGATATCGAGTACAGAGGAACATTAGTGGCATGGATTATTTTTACATTCTTAGATTATTATTTTTCCTACAGATCCTAGCATCTTGTCAGTTTTATCCTCTTACCTGGGTCATTAGGAACTTTGGGGTTATGTACTCAGCTTCAACAGTGCCCAGCCATGAAATATACTTAATAATGAAATCAGTGTTTGTTGAATGAATAAATTAATGGTGCCAAAGAATCTCTGAAACCTAGCAAAATTATTCATAGAACCGTCACAGATTTTTATAATTGGAAAGGACTTCAAAGACTGTGCAGTCTAGCCTCTACAACATTCTGTCTATGGGTATTTCCAACCTCCCTAAACATCTCCAGTGTCAGGGAGCTCACTACCTTCAGGATGGCCTTCTCTGCTTAGGATGAACTCTGATGCTAATATATACCTGCTCTCTGTAACTCCTACGATCTTTGTCTCATTAAAATGGAAGTCCCAGATAACAATTTTGCGCTGTTTTATTATACTCAAGCTTGTCATCAGCTTTCTATCGCTAGGGGCCTGGGGCCCAATCATGTGGCACAATTGGCCTCTCCCATCATTGTGGTTCTGCATTAGAACTTCAATCTGTCACCTTCTCCAATCTCCAATCAAATACACTTGTCTGGCATCCTATTTGAAATAACTCTGATAAAAAAGTCTGTGTACTTTAACATAGATCTCCAGGGAAGAATGTCTTACCCTGGGGCATTTTAAAAGATATGAACTTATATAATTTAACAGGCAAGAGTGAAAAAGACTTAAAGGCAGATGGAACCCTCTTTACTCCTTAAATCTCACCATGTAGGCAACTCTGTTGTGCATGTGTATGGAATTGGTTCTCTTCATCTTGTTTTGTGCTGACCTTCCACTAGGTGGAAGACTAAAGCATTTTGCTCCCTTGCCTAGTTCCAAATTCTCAGGCACTTATCTTTGAACATATACAAGTATCTAGATAGATATGTTTAAAAGTTCTTTCCTCTTATTAAATTTTAGGGCTATAAAGAGAAAATAATTTTTCTTAGTTTTGAGAATTGTGCAATTGCTACATCTAAAAGTGTGTGTATGTGTGTTAAGTGCATGCATGCACCTGTGCCCACATGTGTTTCCTGTAAGCAGCAGGTGTAATGGAGATGAAGTGGAAAGAGGCTGAGCTTTAGAGTCAGGTCATCCAAGATTCAAATCTTAGCACATGTGCCTTTGAGAAATCACTTATCTGAGTATCAGTCTCCCCATCTGTAAAGTGGGTGTAATGATACTACATTCCAGGATGGTTTTGGAGCTCAAATATTCTTTGTACATAGAAGGCACTGAGTCAATATTTCCTTTCCTTATTCACTAAAAATTCTTGTGGGGAACCTCTCATTAAAAATCACTAATTTCCCGGGCATCTGGGTGGCTCGGTTGGTTAAGCATCTGACTTCCAGCTCAGGTCATGGTTATGAGTTTGGGCTCCGTGTCGGGTTGTGTGCTGACAGCTCAGAGCCTGACAGCTCAGAGCCTGGAGCCTATTTCAGATTCTGTGTCTCCCTCTCTCTCGGCCCCTCCCCTTCTCATGCTCTCTCTCTCTCTCTCTAAAAAATAAACATTAAAAAAGTTTTTAAAAATCACATTTAAAAATCACTAATTTCCTTTAAAAATAAATGGGTGTTATTAACAAATCTATTAAGCTACAACAAAAAGACTAAATTCATATTTTGCCAGATCTTTGCAGATCTGGGAAGGGCTTTCTATTAAAGGCCGTCCCACTTTGGGATGGTTAGACACTTGTGCTATTAACAAGTATGAAGGTGGCCAGGCTCCCACCATACACTTCACCACCACACTGTTCTGGCTCAACCCACAAGTATAACTTAACTTTGACTTGAGACTCTGATTGACTTCTAGAAACAAAGGAGATTCATTCCAACATTGCCCTTGAGACACTTTGCAGCCAGCTGAGTTCATTCCACAGCTAAACCAAGTGACCCTGAAAGCCACTAAAGTCACTGCAACAGCTCCTAGAATCATTCTTTACCAAGAGATCGGTATTCCAAAAGGGGATTGCAGAATATCAGGCCAGCTCCAGTGCAGACTTATTTCATTCACTGCCACCTTTTACTTATGCTATTTATTTTACCTCTAAAATATTCTACCATATTTGGGGCACCTGGGTGGCTCAGTTGGTTAAGTGCCCAATTCCTGGTTTTGGCTCAGGTCATGATCTCAGATTCCGTGGGTTCAAGCTCCTCATCAGGCTCTGTGCTGACAGTGTGGAGCCTGGTTAGGATTCTTTCTCTCTCCCTCTCTCTCTGCCCTTCCTGTGCACTCTCTGTCTCTCTCAAAATAAATAAAAAAACTTCAAAATTAAGTAAAATATTCTACCATCTTTTAAAAAATAATTTATTTTTAAAATTCAAGTATAATTAATACAGTGTTTTATTAGTTCCAAGTGTACAATATAATGATCCAACAATTCTATACATTACTTAGTGCTCATCACAATAAATATACTCTTGATCCCCTTCACTTACTTCACCAGGAACCCAACTGCCTCCACTTTGACAACCACCAGTTTGCTCTCCCTGTTTCTGTTATTTTTGTTTGTCCCATTTTTCTTTCTTCATATGTTTTGCTTTTTATTTTTTTTTAATTTTTTTAACGTTTATTTATTTTTGAGACAGAGAGAGACAGAGCATGAACAGGGGAGGGGCAGAGAGAGAGGGAGACACAGAATCTGAACCGGGCTCCAGGCTCTGAACTGTTAGCACAGAGCCCGACGCAGGGCTCGAACTCACGGACTGCGAGATCATGACCTGAGCTGAAGTCGGCGGCTTAACCGACTGAGCCACCCAGGCTCCCCTGTTTTGCTTTTTAAATTCCACATATGAATGAAATCACATGCTATTTGTCTTTCTCTGAGTTATTTCACTTAGCATTATACCTTCTAGATCCATCCATGTTGTCGCAAAAGGCAAGATTGCATTATTTTTTTTTATGGCTTGGTAATATTGCAGTGTGTGTGTGTGTGTGTGTGTGTGTGTGATATTTTTTTATGCATTCATCTATTGGTGGACACTTGCATTGCTTCTACATCTTGGCTATTATAAATAAGGTAGCAATAGACTTAGAGATGCATATATCTTTTCAAATTAATGTTTTCATTTTCTTTGGATAAAGACCCAGTAGTGGAATTCCTGGATCATATGGTGAATCCATTTTTAATTTTTTGAGAAACTTCCATACTGTTTTCCACAGTGGCTGCACCACCTTGCATTCCTACAAAAAAATGTATGAGGGTTCATTTTTCTACACATCCTCACCAGCACTTGTTGTTTCTTTGTTTTTGATTTTTGCTACTCTGACAGGTGTGAGGTGATATCTCACTGTGGTTTTGATTTGCATTTCCCTGATGCTAAGTGATATTGAGCATCTTTTCATATGTCTGTTGGCCATCAGTGTGTATTATTTGGAAAAATGTCTATTCATGTCTTCTGCCTATTTTTTAATTGGGTTATTTGTTTTTGTTTTTGTTTTTTGGAGTTGAGTTGTATAAGTTCTGTAGATAGTTTGGATATTAACGCCTTATTGGATATATCCTTTGTAAATATCGTCTCTCATTTGGTGGATGGTGTTTCTGTTTTGTTGATGGTTTCCTTCACTGTGAAAAAGCTTTTTATTTTGGTACAGCCCTAAGTTCAATTTTGCTATTGTTCCCTTGCCAAAGGAAAAATACCTAAGAAAATATTTCTATGGATAATATCAAAAAATTACTGCCTATGTTTTCTTCTAAGAATTTTATGGTTTCAGTTCTCATATTTAGGTTTTTGTTTAATCCATTTTGAGCTTACTCTGTGTATGGTGTAAGAAAGTGGCCCAGTTTCATTATTTTGCATGTTGCTGTTTGGTTTTCCCAACACCATTTGAAAAGACTAAAATACTCTCTCATCTTGACTCAACAGAAACAACTTTTTTAAATTCTGCATAAGATTCATTTACTTCATGAAAAGTGCTGACTATCTTTAAAACCACTCTTCCAGACTGCAGGTCTGTCTATAGGGATTGGGTTGGGTTTGTGAGTTTATGCTTTACTTATTTGTGGCATTTACTCTTTTTATTAATTTTGTCTCCTTAAATACTGTAGATTGAATATTCCATGAGGTCAGGAGTCATTTCTTTGCTGTCTTTGTAAGTTTGCTTGCTATTCAACACAATATACATTTACAGTAAGATTAATTCATTGCCTAATCCTCATTGAATTATTTGCCAACTTTTTTTGTCATTTAAAATACACTCCTGCCCAGAATTTCCTTTTTTTATTCATTTACCCACTCATTTGTTCATTCAATAAATAATTATTAAATGCTTATTAAACTCTAAGCATTGGTCTAGGCCTTTGGGAAATACACAAATACTATCTAACCTTCTTCCCTCAAGAGCTCTCAATCTTGCCTGGGGAGGTGAATAATTACAATATAAAATGATAAGTAATTAAAGGACCACTGTGGTATAAAGGGGCCAAGTAAATGAGTAAAAAGATCAGGAAAAATCATAGAGAAGGTAGCACAGGGAAAGAGTCCTAATTTATGCGTATTAATTCTTCATATGAACAATACTGGGGGGTGTATTACAGGCAGAGTGAAGAATATATGCAGTAACACTGTTCAGTCATCAGGCATAGGAGGCAAGTAATCGGTGGTAGGAAATGAGATTAGTGAGGTAGGCAGTGGGCAGAATCATGAAGAATCCTGGAAGCCAGACAGAGGAGTTAAAATTGATTCCTTCACATAGGGAAGTATAGTGACAATAACTGGGGCCAGAGAGAGACAGGACTTGTTCTCTTCTCAGTCCACTTTTTGATCGACATCATTAGTTGAATTAGACTTGTCCTAACATGCAGTTACTTATTCTAAGATGCACTTAGCTAGGTAAACCACATGGTTTTCTCTTCCTGAGGGAAACTGTCTAGTAGCTAGCCCTTCAACAGCACGTCAGGGAATGATCAGCATCAGAGTGGAAACTCTGTGTTACATGTTCCCTATTTAACTCCCTCTGGTTGACCCACAAGCCACAAGGGAGAGGAAACCCTGCCTGTTTCATTGACTCCTGCATCCTAGCAGCTAGGTCAGGGCTGGCTCACAGAAAGTAAACCAATAAACTATGTGTTGAGTAAATCAATAAATTCATGACTAAACCTTAGTCAAGATTAGATCACTTTGGAGCAAAAACCTATTTTTTATTAGGCAGGAATCTAGGTCTGTTCACTAGGAATATCTTTGAACTCCACCTTATCTCAAACAGGTAACAAATCTGGTTTGGGTCTCTTTTCAAGCCCTACTTCATTGCAAAATATAGGATAGTTGGTCATTTTTCATCCGTCCCATAGGCCCTGGCCATTGTGAACAGAAGAGAGAAGTCCTTAAGGAAGTTGGTTTGGTAACTACATAAGTTATATTTTTCCCCCAGATATCCATTGGTGGCCAGGCTGGTGCTATCAGAGTAATTAACCTTAAATTCCTCTTCTATCCCCTTTTCCCTGATCCAAATGCTTATTTGTTTGTTATTTATCCTTTTTCCCAAATGAACATTCTTAATTCCTTCAGATTCTTTAATTACTTCATTGCAAACGAAGGCACTAGGGCCAAGATCTTAAACCATATAGGTTTCTCTCACCATAACAACTTTTAGAAGTAGTTATGTAGATTTAATAAACACTGTAAAGATAGTCAAAAAATATTCTTGAGTGAGATTACAGTCTGACATGCTAAAACTGCTAAATCAATAGCTTCTGGGAAGTGGAAAAGAAATGGAATAGGTCCAGCTATTAGAAGCCTCCACTACCACATGTCCCATTTGTGACATGAAACAACTTTGGGATAAGAGATAAGAGTCTCTGTGAGCCTATGTTTGTTCAAAGCTTATCCTGATCTTTACTTCTTCTGCCTCTTCTTCACTCAGTCCCACACCACACATCACCCTCAGCTTCTGGACTTTTCTGACTCGTCCCTTCCCTCCCCTTCCTTTGTCTTTGATCTCTTCTCTTCTCATTGATGACTGACTTCAATTTCTTCATCCTAGCTTAGGCCAACTTGATTCCCAACTATAGATTTAGTGATGCAATAAATATTCACCAATACAGTTTAGGCATCCTAATTTGTCTCCAAATTCTGTAGAGTATCTAGGACAATGGCACTCTATAAGCATGAAAACAAACAAATTAAACACACAAAACTGGGCAAATATCATCTAACTAAAACTGATGGTACCTAATGGACTTTTGACTCTGTGGGGTGTTGTGGGGGTGTTGTGGGGGTGTTGACAGAGTGCTTGGCAGGTCCCAGGGAAAGAAATAGCCATCAAAATCAGCCACATTTTTGAAAGTCCTTGATAGAATACCATTTGTTGAAGACAGTTGATCTAGATTTCAAATTCTACTTTTTATCTGAAATAACTTGATTCACCTTACTTTATACACATATTTCTCTTCTAAGATTACTCTCCCTAAATGTACATGCCTGAAACTTCCTATCTGAATACTAATTCCTTCTTAGTAATCATAATATTAATGAAGATAGTTTGATGACCTTGATTTGTCATTTCAAAGGTGCGCATAGCGTATCCATTACCTGTTGTTATCAAGTTATTATCAATCAAAATCACAGTTTTGAAGGATGCATGATTGGGGTAAAGGTGCAGTCAATGACACAGATTTTATCTTTTGGGCAAGCTTATTTGGATCCTTCTAGAGGAAATCACAGCCTTATGTTATTTAGCACCCTGATATAATCAACTAAAGTTAACATTTAATAAAATTATCCTTCCTCAGGCCATTATCCTCCCATATCATAGAAATGATGGAGTTTACAAAAAAGAATAAGGAGGAGGAAGAGAAGAAAAAAAAAAAGTCTCTGGTAATCCTACCACCCAGAGAAACAATTGTTTACATTGTATCTTTTATGTCTCTTTTCTAGGCATAGTTATAAATTTTTTTCTTTTCAGAAAATTGGATCATGTGATAAATGTTGCTTTATACCCTGCTTTTTTCATCTACCAATATGTTATGTATACTTTTATGTGTTATAAACCAGGGGCCAGCATACATTTTTTATAAAGAACTAGGTAGTAAATATTTTAAGCTTTGCAGACCCAATGGTCTCTGTCTGGACTACTCAACTCTTCTTTATAGTGCAAATGCACCCATACACAGTACATAAATGCATGGGCATTGTAATGTCCCAATAAAACTTTATTTATAAAAACAGTTGGTAGACAGGATTTGGCCTAGGACCATAATTTGCCAACCTCTGTTGAAAACAACTCTACTGAGCCATTATTTAAAATGGCTAGACGGTATTTTTCCCTGCCAGCCTCCAAATCCAGACAGAACCCTGCAGGTTGTCATTTCAATGATGCTGCCACCTTCATTCTTGATTCCCTGTACCCTTTGCTTCCTATTCCTATCGATTGGCCTAGGCCTGAATTATCCACTTCCTGTGCAAATACCTTCCTTTGCCTTACCTTCTTTCTTTGCTTTTTTCTCTTCTCCTGAATATTAAGTATTTCCAGGAAAACTAAAGGAGAAAAGGAGAAAAGAGCAGGAAACCTCAACTCAGCACTCTCCATACTGTCTGTTTGGCTCCTTATCACATTTCTCACATTTGCCTTACACATTCTTCTAAGCTCTCACTGCCTCATTAAATTGGACACTCACTTTCCTGACTGTCTTTGCAGATGGATTTGTCTCACACTTTCAGGGAGGCCTGAGATTATGTGATATGTTCCAACTTCTCTCTACCCCAAACAACTATGTATTAATAGAGTGTTTTCACTTACATCATTCACCTGCTCTTTAAAACTCTATGTAGACTAACCCTTCCACCTGTGGCAATAATCCTATCCCTTGTGCCAGCTTCGTTGTCTTTCTCCATCACTTAGCACGTTATTTTATCTCTCCCATCCCTAATTATCCTTACTTTCCTCCGTCTAAAGGCACATCCTCACCTTAAAGAAGCATACAAATAAAATCCTTACGAAACAAGAAAATATATCCTCAATCCCCATTTTAAGTGGCTATTCCTTTCCACCAGCCCTGCTTCCATATCTCCTATTGACTCCTACCAATTTGGCTCCCACCACCACCCCTCTATAAAAAATACTCCTTCAAAAGGTCCTAGTGATCTTTACTCATCACTCCTTTTCCCCCACATGAGCACTCTCTCAATAATTTTTATTCCTTGGGCTTCAGTGTGTCTATATTCTCCAGACTCTCTACATTCTCCTAATACTCCTTTTTTTTTTTCTCATTTTAGGATTCCTCTACTTATTCCTGCCCTCTAGTTGAAGCTGTTTCCAAAGGTCCTGCATCCACTCTTCTCTCTCTGAAAACTTTCCTTTGTTAACCTTATTCAATCACAGCCTTTCTGTTCTCAGGAGCAAGGGTCTCCCAGTTCTAGTTCTCTAGCTCTCTGTTTAAGTCTGTGAATCACAGCACACAGAACAATTCTGCAAGCCTAGCAACTAACTTACTGTCAGTTGTCTGCATTTGTCTTCCTTATAAGTTTATATACCCCTTGTGACCTCTAATACTTGTTATCTATCATTCACTAAGTAAATTACTTTGGGCTAGGTGCTGTTCAACTGCTTTACAGACACTATCTCAATTATTTCTTACAACCATAGGCAGTAAGAATTATCTCATTTTATAGACAGGGAAACAGGAGACAGAAAACTTGTTCAAAATCACTGTTAGTAGTAGAGCTGGGATTTCTACCTAGTTCTATCTCGCTTTGGAGCCTGGTTTAGTTATCTAATGCTGCATAACAACCTACAGGAAAACTTAATGGCTTAAGAAAACAATGATTTGGATGGGGCTTTTAAAATGGCAGAATACAGAATTCAGAAGACACTTTTCCTGGCAAAACATAGCTTAGCTGGTGATAATTATTTTTTTTAATCATTTAAAATCTCTGGAAATTGTCCTCAGGGCATATATCAAAAGGTCCTACTAAATTTCTCAATTTTGGTCCTTGATCCACTTCTTCCCCTTCCCCTTCCTTGTTACTAAAGCTCTATCCCAGGCACTCTACTCCAGACAGGCATTGCCAAAAACACTCCTCCTTCTCACTTCCAGTTTGGGTTAGGTTTCTCTTTGGACAGGATAGGCTGCTGGTGCTCCTCACTCCCCACCCATGTTGCAGAAGCTTTACTTATATCAGGTAAGTGCAGCTAAAAGGATGGAGTCTCTTCTCCCTCAGCCAATGTTCACTTTTTTTAAAATTTTTTTTTTCAACGTTTTTTATTTATTTTTGGGACAGAGAGAGACAGAGCATGAACGGGGGAGGGGCAGAGAGAGAGGGAGACACAGAATCGGAAACAGGCTCCAGGCTCGAGCCATCAGCCCAGAGCCTGACGCGGGGCTCGAACTCACGGACCGCGAGATCGTGACCTGGCTGAAGTCGGACGCTTAACCGACTGCGCCACCCAGGCGCCCCAATGTTCACTTTTTTTAAAAAAAAACTTTTTTATTGTTTATTTATTTACTTTGAGAGAAAGGGAGACAGGGAGGGACAGAGAGGAGAGAGAGAGAGAGAGAGAGAGAGAGAGAGAGAGAATACCAAGTAGGCTCTGCACTGTTAGCACAGAGCCCTATGCAGGGCTGAATCTCACACACTGTGAAATCATCACTTGAGCTGAAATCAAGAATCAGACACCCTCAAGATTCACTCTTGGGACGGAAGCTCTATATTATACACAGCAAGCAAGTGCAGTGAAGTAATATGGGAGTGCTGCCCAAGAAGAAACGAAGGCCATAAGGACAAAGAGCTTTACAGTTCTGCCTGAGGGAATGAGATTCATTTGGAATAGAGCATGGAGAACTCCATGCTTAA
This sequence comes from Panthera uncia, assembly GCF_023721935.1. NCBI lineage: Eukaryota > Metazoa > Chordata > Mammalia > Carnivora > Felidae > Panthera > Panthera uncia. Next base: position 45,758,910 of record NW_026057580.1, read on the forward strand.
GGATGTTGTTAAAAGCAACAGATATTTTTGTGTGAGCAATTAAGAAGAGGCTGGTTGCTCCTTGACATAGGCAAAATGGCAGCACAGCTAGAAACTTAAGAGAGAGGACCAGGAAAAGGTACAAAAGAACTCTCCTGAGTTCACAACCAGCTATGAGGATCAGGAAAACTGAGTGCATATGCTGGGCTACGCCCCTACAGGAGCAACAATAGCAGATAGATATTTGAAAGCATTCTCCAAGACTTACACAGGCCCATGCACACAGGGCCAAAGCCTCACTGGGACAGGAGCTTAAACACAACTTCTGACCAACAACTGACTGAACAATAAGCTACTCTGACCCAGTGACAACTACTACAAAGACAGGATTAAAATAAAAATCATAGTTATCCCTGGAAATCTGGAACACTATGTGTATGACCAAAATTCCATACTTTTAGAAATGATAAAGACTGAAAAAACCTAAACTACTAACTTCTGGCTATACAGAGAGCAAAAATGTAAACTCCTTAAACTGTAATAGAAATCTCCAAGCCACACACACATATATAACGATAAATGGTAAAAAATCTAACTGGCTGAGGGGCTTAATTATGACATTTGACCAATAAGTGGCTTATTCCAGGGGCAACCACTAAGTAGTCAATATGAGCAGAGAAATAATAGGTTGCATACTGCAGGAGAAATAGACTTCACAGATTAGTTTCACCAAGTCACTAAACAAATGACCAAAATGACTGTCTTAGTCTAGCTGCACTGCTAATAAGCAGGTGATTTATACTCAACAGAAATTTATGTATCACATCTCTGGAGGCTGAGAAGTCCAAGAACAAAGCCCTGGAAGATTAATTATCTGTTGAGAACCCACCTTCTGGTTCATAGATGGTCACCTTCTTGCTGTGTCCTCAAATGGAGAAGGGGTGAAGGAGCTTTTACAAGTGACTCTTTTATTAAGGCATTAATCTCATTCATGACAGGGCCTCCTCATGATCTGATCACCTCCCAAAGGCACCACCTCCAGATACTATTACATTGGGTATTAGGTTTCAACATATGAATTTTTGAGGGACACAAATATTTAGTCTACAGCAATGACCAAGCAAACAACAATGACCCTACAGGGGGAGGGAGACGGTTAGTATCCAGAGTTGCTGTCATAAATTATCTAAAATGCCCAGCTTTTAATAACAATTACTAGATATGCAAAACAGAAAACCATGACACATAAACAGGAAAAATAACAAACAGGCAATAGAAGGGTGCCTGGGTGGCTCAACTGGTTGAGAGTCCAACTTCAGCTCTGGTCATGATCTCACAGTCCGTGGGTTCAAGCCCTGCATCGGGCTCTGTGCTGACAGCTCAGAGCTTGGAGCCTGCTTCAGATTCTTTGTTTCCCTCTCTCTCTGCCTTACCCCGCTCACACTCTGTCTCTCTCTCTCTCTCTCTCTCTCTCTCAAAAATAAATAAACATTAAAAAAAAATAGGCAATAGAAACTATCTTTGAAGAGGTCCAGGTGATAGATTTAGCAAATAAAAAACTTCAAAACAGCTATTATCAATATTTAAAGAAATAAATAAAATCATGATTAAAGAATAAAAGTAAGGTATGATTTTAATGTCTTATAAAATAGAGAATAGCAATAAAAATAGAAATTATAAAAATAATGAAATGAAAATTTGGAGATGAAAAGTAATAATCAAAATGAGTAATTTACTGGTGGGACTCAACTGCATATTTGAGCTGGCAAGAAAAAATAAATTAGCAAACTTGAAGATAAGTCAATAGAGATGAAAGTAAAATAGAAAAAAAGAATGAATGAAAATGAAGAGACCCTCAGAAAAACATGCAACACCATTAGGCAATAGGAATACCGAATAAAGGAGAGAGAGAAAGGGACACAAAAATTATTTTAAAAAATAATGGCTGAAAAGCTCCCATTAATCTACATAACAAAAAAGATCAATGAACTCCAAACAGGATAAAAGCAAGGAGCTGTACATCTAAACACATCATAGTACAAAACGTTTAAAGTCAAAGAGAAAAAGAGAAAAAAGGATGCATCACAAGTGGGAGAAATCAGTAAGAATAACAGTTGATTTTTCAACAAAAACAATGCAAACCAGAATGAAGTGGAATGACATATTCAAAGTGCTGAAAGAAAAAGAATGCCAAATAAGAATCTTATATAAAGCAAACTATTTTTTAAAAGAATAAGGTGAGGGGTACCTAGGTGGCTAGTCAGTTAAGCGTCTGACTCATGATTTTGGCTCAGGTCATGAGCTCACGGTTCAGTTCAGGAGATTGAGACCTGCTACAGGCTGCAGGCTGTATGCTAACAGCATTGAGCTTCTGGGGATTCTCTGATCGCCCCCCTCAAAACAAAAAAAAATAAACTTTTTGAAAAAAGAATAAGGTGAAATAAAAATTTCCCAAGATAAACAAAACTGAGAGAATTTATTGCTAGCAGACCTTCTTTACAAGAAAGACTAAGTGAAGTTCTTCAAGCTGAAAGCAAGTGATAACAGACAGAACTTTGAGTTCACATGAAAAAAAAAACAGAAGTATCAGTAGAAATAATTATGTAGATAATTGTGAAAGAATAATTGTATATTTCTTTTCTTCTTCTCTTAACTGATTTAAGACATAATTATATAGGGGTGCCTGGGTGGCTCAGTTGGTTGAGCATCCATCCGACTTCGGCTCAGGTCATGATCTCTCGGTCTGTGAGTTCGATCCCGGCGTGGGGCTCTGTACTGACAGAGCCTGGAGCCTGTTTCAGATTCTGTGTCTCCCTCTCTCTCTCTGCCCCTCCTCCGCTCATTCTCTGTCTCTGTCTCTCTCTCTCTGTCAAAAATAAACATTAAAAAAATTAAAAATAAATAAATAAAACATAATTATATAAAACAATATGTATATAATTTTATCCCTGGTCCTATAACACATACAATATATTTGGCAATTACAACAGAAAGGAGGAAAATGGGCAAAAGTTATATCGGAATAAAGGAATGGTATCAGATGGTAACTCTAATCCACAGGAAGAAACAAAGAGAACCAGGACAAGTAAATAAGAAAGATAATACAGCAAACAGTGAATGTGTATGTGTTCTTTTTTTTCTCTCAGGTGCTTTAAGAGACATAAGATTATATAAAATAAAAATTATATAAATGTACTGCTGAATCTATAATATATGTAAATATAATTGATAAAACAATAATAGCACAAAAAGTTGAGGAAGGAGGGAATGTAGCTATATGGGAGTAAAGTTTTTATATTTCACTGGAACTAAGGCAATTTACATCTGAAACATATTCTGATAAATTATATGTTGTAAGCCACAGAATAAGAATTAATAAAATAACTCAAGAATAAAATTGAAAGTTCACTAAAGGAAATAAATGTTATACTTGAAAATACCCAATAATACAAAAGAATGTAGGGGGAAATGGAGGGTGAGGGGGAGATTGAAACATATCGAAAATCAAAGGCAGCATGGCATAAGTAAATCTAGTCCTATAAAAAAATAACATTAGGGTTCTGGTTCAAGATAGCAAGGTAGGAAGATCCTAAACTCACTTCCTCTTGTGGACACAGCATATCTACAGCTACGATAGAACAATTTCTTCTGAAAACAAAACAAAACTCTGAAAACTAGCTGAGTGAATCCTGCACATTGAGCAAACAAGAGAAAAAACAAAACAAAACATCAAAGTGGTTAGGAGAGGCTGAGACACAACTCATCTAAAACCACACTCCCTACAGGACAACCCAGATTCAGGAAGGAATTCACAACCCACAGCTTTTCCTTGAGGAATGAAGGGTTTGAATTGTACTCCTGGCATCCTAACTTTTAAGACCTGCACTCAAGAGACTAACCCCCAAAACAACGAAAGCCAATGGGGCTCGAGTTCATGAGACCCATTAGGCTACAGCAAACCGAGAAACAGTTCTTAAATGTTGCGCTCACGTAGACTTACCCATACCAGGGCCCAGTGTAGAGGCAGCCAACAGAAGAGAACCCAGACCTTTCCTGAGATAAGCTTATTTGGTTATCTTAAGGCATCGGCCTGAGGGGCAAGCATCTAATTTAACACATAGCTAAAGGCTTACTTAAATACTCCCCAAAGACAGAGGCCAGCGGACATCATCTTTGCACTCTCCCTCTGCCTCACACTAAGTCACTGGCGTCTTCCAGAAAGGAGCTTGTACACTTATCTAGCACCCTGATTTCTGAAGCTGCCACCTAGGGGACACCCCTAGAGAGCCTGGCTTTAGTGGCCAGTCGGGTTTATACTTGCAAGTCCTAAAGACTCTAACAGATGGAGAAGGCTACCACCCCACAGCCAGCAGAGAAGCACCCAGGCTTTCTGTGAAAGAGGCCTATTTGTTTACCTCTCTTTTGTTTGGGACCTTACCCTGTGTATTCACTCATCTAGTATTTTATTCCTTTCAGTATCCTTTGTAATAAACCAGTAATCTAATGAGAAAAAGAAGAAGGAAGGAAGGAAGGAAGGAAGGAAGGAAGGAAGGAAGGAAGAAAAAAGAAAAAGAGGAAGAAATGTGGTGTGTGTATATATATATATATATATATATATATA